>NW_026948126.1:300000-600000 GCF_963921235.1 Mobula hypostoma
AGGAGGTCAAACACCTAGAGAGCTGGTGCAGGGATAAAAACTTGATGCTTAATACCAAAACCAAGGAGATGTTCATCGATTTCAGACTGTCTCAGCCTGAGCACACACCCCTCAGCATCAGCGGCTCCACGGTGGAGAGAGTGGAAAACATCAAGTTCCTTGGGCTGCAGATCTCGGACAGTCTGACTTGGTCCAGGAACACCACTGGGATTGTGAAACGGGCCCAGCAGAGATTGCACTTTCTGAGGAAGCTTAAACAAGCATCACTCCCCACTAACATCTTAACTACATTCTACAGAGGCGTGGTTGAGAGTGTGCTGACCTTTTGCATCACAACCTGGTACTCCAGCTGCAGTGCTGTCGACAAAAAAGCCTTGCAGAGTGTGGTTAGGGGAGTAGAGAAGGTTATTGGGGTCTCCCTACCTCCTGTCCAAGATCTCTCTCAGAGTCGATGCCTCCAGAAGACAAGGTACATCATTAAAGACCCCTCACACCCTCCCCATGAACTGTTTGTTCTTCTGCCATCGGGCAAACGTTACAGGAGCATCAAAACTAAAACCACAAGGCTACTAAACAGCTTCCTCCCACAGGCAGTCAGACTGCTAAATAGCTGCTCCACCTGACTCTGCTTTGGACACTTTTAACTTGCACTGAACACTTATAACTGATCTTAACTGAGATGTGGCTGTTGTGTTTTACTATTTATTGTTGTTTATTATTTAGTGTTGCGTTTGTTATTGCACTGCCCCTGAGAAACGCTGTCTCATTCTGCCCTGCAGAGCTGATGTATGGTTAGAATGACAATAAAGTTTTTTGAATCTTGAATCTTTGAATAATTTGCTTCGAGATAGCAACCACCTCCTCTTCTGTTGTCTGTATACAGTCTATGACCTTACTGCTGCTTTACCTTACTTTTATAGACTCTTCAACCATCTCCTGAGTAAATACAAATACAAAAAATCCAATTAAAATTTCTCCCATCTCTTTCAGCTCCACGCATAGATTACAATTCTGATCTTCCAGAGGACAAATTTTGTCCTTTGCTATCCATTTGTTCTTAACATTTCTGTAGAAGCCCTTAGATTTCTCCTTCATTTTGTCTGCCAAAGCAATATCATGTCTCCTTAGAGCCTCCTGATCTTTTTTCCTTTAGTGTTCTCTTGCACTTCTTATACTCAAGTACCTGAATCAGAATCAGGTTTATTATCACTGACATGTGACGTCACCTGTCCTGACTCATTCCCTAATAGAAGATCAAGTATTGCACATGTTCTTCTTGGGATTTCTATGTACTGATTAAGTAAACTTTCCTGAGCACATTTGACAAACTCTATTCCATCCATCTTTTTATAGTACGGGAGTACCAGTCAACATGTAGAAAGTTAAAATAATCTACCACCCACAACATTATATTTTAGATTTTTTTAGATTAGATTAGATTCCTTTAATATCACAGAATGTATACAGTATGCAATCTGAAATTCGTACCCTTCACAGGCATCCACAAAACAGGAGAACCCATAAAATGAGTGGTAGAACATTGAAGCCCCGAAGCCCCCTCCCCCACCCTTTGCAGAGCTGCAGCAAAAGCATCAATCCCCCCACCCCCTACTCATGTCAGCAAAAGCACCAACGCCCCCCACCCGCTACTCCTGTCAGCAAAAGCACCAACCCCACCCCCCATCCACCCCCACTGTGCAAGCAACAGCAAAACCAGATGGAAATCTGCAGGTGCTGGAAATTCAAGCAACACACACAAAAAATGCTGGTGAACGCAGCAGGCCAGGCAGCATCTACTGAAAGAAGAGATAGTAAGAGATTTGAAAGTGAGAGGGGGAGGAGGAGATCCGAAATGATGGGAGAAGACAGGAGGGGAGATTTGGATCTAAGAGCTGGAGAAGGGAGAAGATCATGGGACGGGAAGCCAAGGGAGAAAGAGAAGCAGGGAGGGGAGTCCAGAGGGTGGAGAGCAGGCAAGGAGTTATAGTGAGAGGGAAAGAGGGAGAAAAAGAGAGAAAAAAAGGGGGGAAAAATATATTTAAAATATATTAAATAAATAAATAAGGGATGGGTTAAGAAGTGGAGGGAGGGACATTAACGGAAGTTAGAGAAGTCAATATTCATGCCCTCAGGTTGGAGGCTACCCAGATAGAATATAAGGTAACACACATCAAAGTTGCTGGTGAACGCAGCAGGCCAGGCAGCATCTATTGGAAGAGTTTCAGTCGACGTTTCAGGCCGAGACCCTTCATCAGGACTAACTGAAGGAAGAGTTAGTAAGAGATTTGAAAATGGGAGGGGGAGGGGGAGATCCGAAATGATAGGAGAAGACAGGAGGGGGAGGGATGGAGCCAAGAGCTGGACAGGTGATTGGCAAAAGGGATATGAGAGGATCATGGGACAGGAGATCCGGGGAGAAAGACGGGGGGGGGTGAGAAACAGAGGATAGGCAAGGGGTATAGTCAGAGGGTCAGAGGGAGAAAAAGAGAAAGAATGTATGTATAAAAATAAATAACGGATGGGGTACTAGGGGGAGGTGGGACATTAGCGGAAGTTAGAGAAGTCGATGTTCATGCCATCAGGTTGGAGGCTATCCAGACGGAATATAAGGTGTTGTTCCTCCAACCTGAGTGTGGTTTCATCTTTACAGTAGAGGAGGCCATGGATGGACATGTCAGAATGGGAATGGTATGTTGAATTAAAATGTGTGGCCACTGGGAGATCCTGCTTTCTCTGGCGGACAGAGCGTAGGTGTTCAGCAAAGCGGTCTCCCAGTCTGCGTCGGGTCTCGCCAATATATAGAAGGCCACATTGGGAGCACCGGACGCAGTATATCACCCCAGCCGACTCACAGGTGAAGTGTTGCCTCACCTGGAAGGACTGTCTGGGGCCCTGAATGGTGGTAAGGGAGGAAGTGTAAGGGCATGTGTAGCACTTGTTCCGCTTACAAGGATAAGTGCCAGGAGGGAGATCAGTGGGGAGGGATGGGGGGTACGAATGGACAAGGGAGTTGCATAGGGAGCAATCCCTGCAGAAAGCAGAGAGAGCGGGGGAGGGAAAGATGTGCTTAGTGGTGGGATCCTGTCGGAGGTGGTGCAAGTTGCGGAGAATAATATGTTGGACCCGGAGGCTGGTGGGGTGGTAGGTGAGGACCAGGGGAACCCTATTGTTAGTGGGGTGGCTACGCTCTGTCCGCCAGAGAAAGCAGGATCTCCCAGTGGCCACACATTTTAATTCCACGTCCCATTCCCATTCTGACATGTCCATCCACGGCCTCCTCTACTGTAAAGATGAAGCCACACTCAGGTTGGAGGAACAACATCTTATATTCTGTCTGGGTAGCCTCCAACCTGGTGGCATGAACATCGACTTCTCTAACTTCCGCTAGTGTCCCACCTCCCCCTAGTACCCCATCCATTATTTATTTTTATACATACATTCTTTCTCTCACTCTCCTTTTTCTCCCTCTGTCCCTCTGACTACACCCCTTGCCCATCCTCTGTTCCCCCCCCCCCACTGTCTTTCTCCCCGGATCTCCTGTCCCATGATCCTCTCATATCCCTTTGCCAATCACCTGTCCAGCTCTTGGCTCCATCCCTCCCCCTGCTGTCTTCTCCTATCATTTCGGATCTCCCCCTCCCCCTCCCACTTTCAAATCTCTTACTAACTCTTCCTTCAGTTAGTCCTGACGAAGGGTATCAGCCTGAAACGTTGACTGAAACTCTTCCAATAGATGCTGCCTGGCCTGCTACGTTTACCAGCAACTTGGATGTGTGTTGCTTGAATTTCCAGCATCTGCAGAATTCCTGTTGTTACAGAATATCAGGTGTTGTTCCTCCAACCTGAGTGTGGCTTCATCTTGACAGTAGAGGAGGCCGTGGATAGACATATCAGAATGGGAATGGGAGTGGCCACAAATTTTAATTCCTTGTTTTTTCTTTCTTTCCATATTTTTCTTGACCAAAGCTTGAATATCTCTTATCTTGCCAGGTTTACCCTCCACTTCGACAGGAACATACTGCCCCTGCAGACTTGATATTTCTCAGCTCCTGCCCCAATCTCTCGGGTTGAGCCCCAAGCCTGCGTTCTCACCGTTACACTGAAGCCTCTCCAAGTTCCAGCTGTTCTTCCTTTGGCTGCATCCTGAAGAAATCGATGAAGCCGATTGTTCACTCACCACCAAAGTCTCACTGCCTGGCAGATACTCGCTCTGCCCTACTGGAAAGCACACACATCAGTCAGAAGCATGTACACGGGGATTTGGTGCTAAATTGACCTCAGGATCAAAGGACTTTTTAATGTATTTACTGACTAATAGGTCAGCACCTTCTTAGTCACTGACTGACTGCCTATTGTTCCATCAATTTCCCACCCAGGACACACATCGATCACATCCCTCACATTCCATGTGGAAAGGTTACAGTGAAGCGTGAGGCGTGACAGGGAGAGACAGGTTTTACCCACCAGGGGAGGAATGTTCTCTGGATCTGGTTCTGTCACTGAGACTCTGTCTGATGGCCCGAATTGTATTTGGACACTGGCAGTCAACTGACCTCCTTTTGAGAGTATCGCTGGTTTCTCTCCAAAGTACTCGATGAACTGCTGTTCCCTCATGGAATAACCCTGGATAGGACCTTATCTTCCCCTCTCCCACATCTCGGGATTTCTGCAACAGAGTCACGGCACAAATGTCTTCCTTCCGCGCTCTTCCGCCTCCTGCAACACAGAGTAACAGAGTGTCTGGGTGCTGCTGTGGGATGGGTGTGTGTCCCACCCACTGGGTACATCAGCCCTGAGCTCAGCACCTTCCCCCTGGGGATGTCCCACCTTCCTGCCCCTGTCTGTGTCCAGTTGATGCTGTGTATGTACAGGGTAGCCCTCCCATCCCACTACTGGCACTCACTAGGGCCAAAGGACGTACAGTACTGCCAGAGGCACCATTTCTCCACTGGGATTTTCAGTCAAGCCCCAAACCCCTCCCTCACTCAGCTGCACAGAAACGTCCACACACATCATTTGAGACAGAGCAAGGGAAGCCACCTGTGCCCCAGACAATGGGATCTCCAACCCATCGCCTCACTGCTGTATGTGGGAGCTTGCTATGCAGCAATACACAACTCCCATCACAGTAACGACTGTGTGCTTAATGGCAGAACATGACAGACCAGGAAGGCATTACAGGAAAGCTGGTCCTCTCCTACAATGAACTAATCACCTGTATCACACTGACCATAAGACATAGGATTAGGCGATTTGACCCATCCAGTCTGCTCCACCATTCCACCTTGGCTGATTTAACTATCCCTCTCAACCCCACCCTCCTGCCTCCTCCCCGAGGGAGTGAACAGCCAACAGTCAGCAGAAGTCCCCACGAGGGAAGGGGACTCTGGGGAGAAAATACCACTGGATCATTCCACCTGTGAAAAACGATGAGAGTGTCTACCTCTGACCCAGTGAAGAGCATTTTGAAGATCTGAATTTCATGAGCCACTCCGTAGACAAACAGAACACAGGGAACTCCTGGCCTTTCACACCAGGAGATGTCCAGTTCCTTCACAATCTCCTCATGGATGTCTCCTCGACCGTAACACTGCACTGTAAAACACAGAACCTGTGCTCACTCAGCCTGCCTCACACCAGGCACATTTCACTCAGGGGGATTCTCAGTAATAGAAAGGGAGCGGGTGAGTTAATGTTTCTCTGATCTCAGAGATGGACTCCCACCGGGTTTGTACAATTCGGATCAGTCAGGGCAATGACATATCCCGAGGGATGTGCAAGTGACCTGCCCTGGGGAGGAAACAGTTGCCCCCTGATGATTTAATATACTGCAATTTGGTCACCCCTTGTTCTCCTATGCTCCAAGGAATAAACACCGAGCCTAGTGAGCCTATCCCTATTCCTCAGGACTTCGAGGCATCCAACATCCTTGTAAATCTTCTCTGCTGTTTCCTGTCACAGGTTTTGCTAAACTGTGCTCAGTACTCCAAGTGTGACCTCACCAATTGTATCATAACGTCCCAATTTCTCTACTCAGTTCCTTCATCAATCAAGGCCAGTGTGCTCAACACCCTTGTTACCAGCCATGATGCCACTTTTGATAAACTATGCACCTTTGCTGCTATGTCACGTTGTCTCTGAACTGTGGTCTCTGTGCATGTTGTGCTCAGATATAGATGGTTCTTTAAGTTCCTAGGGATGGTTTTGGGGAGTTAAGAGTCAGAGTCGGGCTTAGGGACAGGGATGTCAAAGGTTTCAAAGATACATTTAATGTCAGAGATATGTATATAATATACACCCCGAAATTCTTTTTCTTCGCAAACATCCTTAAAAACAGAAGTGTCCTGAAAGAATGAATGACAGTTAAATGTTAGAACACCAAAGCCCCCCCAGCTCCCCTCTCCCACATGTAAGTAACAGCAAAGTAACAATCCCACCTCCCCCACCAGCAAAAAAAGCACTGGCACCAACCACTGAGCACTCAAGCATGCAGCAAAGCAACAGCAAAGACACAGACTTGCAGTACTCCAAAGACTACTCGTTCACCCGGTATTTGACATACCACAGGCTCACTCTCTTCTGAATAAGGGAGAAAAAGATGTCTCCATTTACAGCGATAGGGGAGACATAACAAACAATTTGCTGATTTATGATATTAAAAGTCTGTTGCATTGCTTTTTCCAAGTTCTGCTGCCCAAGAATTCAGGTCTCTGGGCACACAGCCAGCTTGCTGCTTTCGATCTTCCATCTCCCATGACACATCGGATTCTTGCAGAGACACCGACCTTCAGTCTGCCCGTCTCCAGAGCCAAGAGATCCCGGAACTCTGAAGGTGAGCTAATCTCTTATCCTTGGCATATTGAATAACAGCCAGTTGAGAAATCCCAAGAGTGGGTCCCATTCCCACAAAAAACCGAAGTCAGCGCGTAACTCCAGGATGTTGAAGTTCCAGTGCTGTCATTGGGGTTAATACCAAAGTTTGAAGCTCAAGGGTTGAACGGACACCCGTAAGTTGAAGCCTGATGTCTGAACCCCTTGGTCAACGACTCTGAAGAACACAGGGGAAGTCAGCGGCTCATTGTGAGTCCATTGACGAGTCAGAGGCCTGACCTCAGTTTGGAGGGCCATCTTCGTGCGTTGGGAGAAAAGAGGTTTTTTTGATGCTGTTACTTTGTTCTATGTTGTTCCGCTGAAGTCTGTGGGTTTATTACGTATGTTTACACCAGAATGTGTGGTGACACTTGTGTGTTGCCTCAGCACGTCCTGAGCTTCTACCGGTTACTAACAACACAAACATGTTTTGATGTATATGTGATAAATAAATGAATTTGAATCTGAATCTGAGATCCGTCCATTTCACTGCATTCACTAGTAATTTATCACTCATACGTCTACTCTGACTTGACTTTCCAAAATGCATTGTCTCACACTCATCTCCATTGAAACCCATTTGTCGCTTGTTGACTCACTTCCCTAACCGACCAAGATCCTTCTGTATTCCATGGCAAACTTCTCGCTATCAACAGCACCTTTAATTTTGTATCATCCCCAAACTTTCTGATCAAGCCTTGTGCATTGGCATTCAAATAATTTCTACAAATAAGTAGTATTCAAAAGAGACCCAGCACTGATCCCTGCAGAATTCTGCTCATCACCAGCTTCCATTCCAAGAAACAACCTTCAAACACCACCCTCTGCTTCTTTCGTCCAAACCAATCATGAATCCTCTGAATTATCTCACCCTAGATTCCATGAGATGTAAACTTCCAGACCAACGTACCATGCAGGACCTTATCAAAGGCCTTTATAAACACCATACAGACATTAGCCACAGTCCTACGTGCATTGTCCTTTTAGCTCACTCGTTCAAGAAACCACTAGAAATATTCAAGAAGCACCACTTTCTACACACAAATCCACGCTGACTGATTGTGATCAGACTCTGTCTACACAATTCCAATTCCTTGTAGATCCAGTCCCTCAGAATTCCCTCCAGTCACTTCTCTACTGAGGATATCAGTCCTTCCGATCAGTAGTTCCTGGCTCGTCCTCGTTGTTCACCTTAAACAACCAAACAAGTTCAGCCCACTCAAGTCTTACACAGTTTCACCAATGTAGTGAAGGACATTGCATTCTCTATTGGAATCTCCACTAATATTCCTCTAGCCTTCCATAAATTCCCAGGAGACACACGAACAGGCCCTAGGGATTTATCTACCTTATAGCACTGTAAGGCTGACGATACCACCTCCCTGATCATAAGACTGTCCACCAAAACATTTCCACGTTTCCCTTATTTCTTCAGCATGCTCAGTAAACATTGAGGAAAAATACATTTTAAAACCACACCCATCTCCAGCTGAAGAAGACAAAGGCAGCCTTGCTGATATCTAAGTGGACCTATTCTCCCGCCAGCCACTTTTCTACTCTTGATTGAACATCTTGGGATTTTCTTAACCTCACCAGCCAGATTCATCTTTTACTTTCTCTTTTCTCTGCTGATCTTCTTCCTGAGTGTCATGGTCCGGTCCATGAAGTCTGCATTCCGGTTCACGGTCCGGTCCATCGACCCTTGCTCCAGGTTTTCCTGTCTACCCTGCTTCTGTTCCAGTTGAGCACTAGGTGAGGCAGCTAGTTCTCATTGGGGTTGGCTGCATAAATACCTCCAGTGACCAGAGTGTGGCTGTTGGATTGTTCTTGTCCTTACTCCTTGTATCCCTTCCCCTGCCTTCTGTTTCCTAGCCTGAAGCCCTGCCTTGTCTTGCCGGTAACTCTTGCCTCGCCTCGCCTGAAGTTCTTGTCTCGCCTTGCATTGACCAAAGCCTTCCCTTGTCTTGCCGGTAACTCTCACATCGCCTCACCCGAAGTTCTTGCCTCGCCTTGCATTGCCTGAAGCCTTGCCTTGTCTTGCCGGTAACTCTCGTCTTGCCGGTAACTCTCTCCTCGCCTCGCCTGAAGTCTTGTCTTGGAGCCACCCTGTATCTAGGTCCCGTCCTGTCCCTTGCTCTGCCAGGTAAGTCAGACCAGATTGACGTTACCCTGCGGTGGGTTCTGTCCCTTCCTGTCCCTTGCCTCCATCGGGTGGAGGTCTGTGCCCTGCCCAGGTTATCCACGCCCTGTCCAGGTATTCCGCGCCGTGCCCAGGTGATTCGTGCCCTGCCCAGGAGTACCGTGACCTGCCCAGGAGGAGCTTCAAGACCACAAGCCTCCAGGCAAGCCTTGCCTCAAGTCTCTAGCCTTGCCTCGCCTCAAGTCTCTACCCGAGCCTCACCTCAAGTGTCTTCCCGAGCCTCGCCCCAAGCCAAGCTTCAAGACCCCAAGCCTCAAGCATCTAGTCTCTAGCCTCGCCTCAAGTCACTGGTCCCCAACCTCGTCTCAAGTCTCTGGTCCCAAGCCTCACCTCAAGTTTCTGGTCTCAAGCCTCACCTCAAGTCTCAAGCCTCGCCTCAAGTCTCAAGCCTTAAGATTCCAGCCTCGTCCTGTCTGCCAGCCAAGTCATGTCCCTGCCTAGTTCTGGGGTCTGAGCCAGAGGCAAGACCCAGGTTCTGGGTCCTTGTCCAGCCTCTGGCTCGGAGTCCAAGCCTCGGCTCCTAGCTCTCTTGTCCTGTCCTGTTCCCGGTTCCCGGTTTTCGTGTCCACGTCCTAGCCCTCACCCTGTATCCTAGTCCTGTCCCTAGTACTTCAGTGTCTGTGTCTTGCACTTGGGTCTGTTCCCAGCCACCACCTTATAACAGAACGATACAGCCGATCATAGACCCAGCGACACAGACACTGTCGTTTTCTTCTTGCCACCCATGTTTTCCTTCTGTTTAATAACCTCCCACCCGCCCAGGTCATCAATAGTCTGTATAGCCTGTTTGGTCACCAGGAGGCTCCCATAGAGAGGGGTTGCTGTCATGGTCCGGTCTGTGAAGTCCACATTCCGGTTCACAGTCTGGTCCATTGACTGTTGCTCCAGGTTTTCTTGTCTACTCTGCTTCTGTTCCTGTTGAGCACTAATTGAGGTAGCTGATTCTCGTTGGGATTGGCTGCATAAATACCTCCGGAGAACAGGGAGTGGCTGCTGGATTGTTCTTGTCCTTACTCCTCGTATCCTTTCCCCTGCCTTTTATCTCCTTGCCTGAAGCCTTGCCTGGTCTTCCTGGTAACTCTCACCTTGCCTCGCCTGAAGGCTTGTCTTGGAGCCACCCTGTATCTAGCTCCCTTCCTGTCCCTTGCCTCCGTCGGGTAAGTCAGGCCAGATTGCCGTTACTCTGCGGTTGGTTCTGTCCCTTTCTGTCCCTTGCCTCTGTTGGGTAAGCCAGGCCAGATTGCTTTTATCCTGTGGTGGGTTCTGTCCCTTCCTGTTCCTTGCCTCCGTCGGGTATGCCAGGCCAGATTGCCGTTACCCTGCGGTGGGTTTTGTCCGTTCCGGTCCCTTGCCTCTGTCGGGTAAGTCAGGCCAGATTGCCATTACCCTGCAGTGGGTTCTGTCCCTTATTGTCCCTTTCCTCCGTCGGGTGGAGAGCCGCGCCCTGCCCAGGTTATCTGCGCCCTGCCCAGGTGATCTACACCCTGCCCAGGAGTACCGCACCCTGCCCATGAGGAGCTTCAAGTCCCCAAGTCCCTAGCCGAGCCTCGCCCCAAGCCAAGCTTCAAGACCCCAAGCCTCTAGCCTCTGGTCTCCAGCCTCACTCAAGTCTCTGGTCCCCAGACTCACCTCAAGTCTCTTTCCTCAAGTCTCTGGCCTCAAGTCTCTGGCCTCAAACCTCTGGTCTCAAGCCTTGCCTCAAGTCTCTGGTCCTAAGCCTCGCCTCAGGTCTCAAGCCTCGCCTCAAGTCAGACCAGATTTCCGATACCCTACGGTTGGTTCTGTCCCTTCCTGTCCCATGCCTCCGTCGGGTAAGTCAGGCCAGATTGCCGTTACCCTGCGGTGGGTTCTGTCCCTTCCCGTCCCTTACCTCCGACGGGTGGAGAGCCGCGCCCTGCCCAGGTTATCCACGCCCTATCCAGGAGTACCGCGCCCTGCCCAGGAGTACTGCGACCTGCCCAGGAGGAGCTTCAAGACCCCAAGCCTCTAGCCAAGCCTCGCCTCAAGTATCTAACCATTCCTTGCCTCAAGTCTCTAGCCAAGCCTTGCCTCAAGTCTCTTGACGAGCCTCGCCTCAAGTCTCTTGCCGAGCCACGCCCCAAGCCAACCTTCAAGACCCCAAGCCTCAAGCATCTAGTCTTGAGGCTCGCCTCAAGTCTCTGGTCCCAAGTCTTGCCTCAAGTCTCTGGCCTCAAGCCTCGCCTCAAGTCTCTGGTCCCCAGCCTCGCCTCAAGTCTCTGATCTCAAGCCTCGCCTCAAATCTCTTGTCTCAAGCCTCACCTCAAATCTCTGGCCCTAAGCCTCGCCTCAAGTCTCTGATCCCATGCCTCGCCTCAAGTCTCAAGCTTTGCCTGAAGTCTCAAGCCTCGCCTGAAGTCTCTAGCCTCGCCTCAAATCTCTAGCCTTGCCTCAAGTCTCAAGCCTGAAGATTCCAGCCTCGTCCTGTCTGCCAGCCAAGTCACGTCCTTGCCTAGTTCTGGGGTCCGAGCCAAGGGCAAAACCCAGATTCTGCGTCCTTGTCCAGCCTCTGGCTCAGAGTCCAAGCCTCAGCTCCTAGCTCTCTTGTCCTGTCCTGTTCCCGGTTCCCGGTTTTCGTGTCCATGTCCTAGCCCTCACCCTGTATTCTAGTCCTGTCCTTAGTACTTCAGTGTCTGTGTCTTGCACTTGGGTCTGTTCCCAGCCACCACCTTATGACAGAACGATCCAGCCAACCATGGACCCAGCGACACAGACACTGTCGTTTTCCTCTTGCCACTTGCGGTTCCCTTCTGTTAAACACTCTACCACCTCCCCGGGTCGTCCATAGTCTGGATAGCCTGTTTGGTCGCCTAGAGGCTCCCGTAGAGGGGTGGGGGGGGGGGTACTGTCATGGTCTGGTCTGTGATGTCCACATTCCGGTTCACGGACTGGTCCATCGACCCTTGCTCCAGGTTTTCCTGTCTACCCTGTTTCTGTTCCTGTTGAGCACTAATTGAGGCAGCTGATTCTCGTTGGGGTTGGCTGCATAAATACCTCCAGAGACCAGGGTGTGACTGCTGGATTGTTCTTGTCCTTACTCCTTGTATCCCTTCCCCTGCCTTCTGTTTCCAGGGCTGAAGCCTTGCCTTGTCTTGCCGGTAACTCTCGCCTCGCCTTGCCTGAAGTTTTGTCTTGGAGCCACCCTGTATCTAGGTCCCCTCCTGTCCCTTGCCTCCATCGGGTAAGCCAGGCCAGATTGTCGTTACCCTACAGTGGGTTCTGTCCCTTCCTGTCCCTTGCCTCCATTGGGTAAGCCAGGCCGGATTGCTGTTACCCTGCTGTGGGTTCCGTCCTTCCTGTCCCTTGCCTCCGTCGGGTGGGGATCCGCGCCCTGCCCAGGAGTACAGCATCCCGGCCAGGAGTACAGCAACCTGCCCAGGAGGAGCTTCAAGACCCCAAGCCTCTGGCCAAGCCTCACTTCAAGTCTCTTGCCAAGCCTTGCTTCAAGTCTCTAACCAAGCCTTGCCTCAAGTCTCTAGCTTCACCTCACCTCAAGTCTCCAGCCTCGCCTCACTTCAAGTCTCTTGCTGAGCCTTGCCCCAAGCCAAGCTTCAAGACCCCAAGCCTCAAGCATCTAGTCTCTAGCCTCGCCTCAAGTCTCTGGTCTCAAGCCTCATCTCAAGTCTCTGGCCCTAAGCCTTGCCTCAAGTCTCTGGCCCTAAGCCTTGCTTCAAGTCTCTGGTCCCAAGCCTTGCCTCAAGTCTCAAGCTTCGCCTCAAGTCTCTAGCATCGCCTCAAGTCTCTAGCCTTACTTCAAGTCTCAAGCTTGAAGACTCCAGCCTCGTCCTGTCTGCCCACCAAGTCACGTCCTTGCCTAGTTCTGGGGTCTGAGCCAGAGGCAAGACCCAGGTTCTGGGTCCTTGTCCAGCCTCTGGCTCGGAGTCCAAGCCTCGGCTCCTAGCTCTCTTGTCCTGTCCTGTTCCCGGTTCCCGGTATTCGTGTCCATGTCCTAGCCCTCACCCTGTATCCTAGTCCTGTCCCTAGTACTTCAGTGTCTGTGTCTTGCATTTGGGTCTGTTCCCAGCCACCACCTTATGACAGAGCGATACAGCCAATCATGGACCCAGCGACACAGACACTGTCATTTTCTTCTTGCCACCCATGGTTTCCTTCTGTTTAATACCCTCCCACCCGCCCAGGTCATCAATAGTCTGTATAGCCTGTTTGGTCACCAGGAGGCTCCCATAGAGGGAGGTTGCTGTCATGGTCCGGTCTGTGAAGTCCACATTCCGGTTCACAGTCCGGTCCATTGACTGTTGCTCCAGGTTTTCCTGTCTACTCTGCTTCTGTTCCTGTTGAGCACTAAGTGAGGCAGCTGGTTCTCGTTGGGGTTGGCTGCAGCAATACCTCCAGTGACCAGGGCGTGGCTTCTGGATTGTTCTTGTCCTTACTCCTTGTATCCCTTCCCCTGCCTTCTGTTTGACGGCCTGAAGCCTTGCCTTGTCTTGCCGGTAAGTCTTGTTTCGCCACGCCTGAAGTTCTTGTCTTGCCTTGCATTGCCCAAAGCCTTGCCTTGTCTTGCCGGTAACTCTCGCCTCGCCTCGCCTGAAGTCTTGTCTTGGAGCCACACTGTATCTAGGTCCTTTCCTGTTCCTTGCTCCGCTGGGTATGTCATGCCAGATTGACGTTACCCTGTGGCGGGTTCTGTCCCTTCCTGTCCTTTTCCTCCGTTGGATAAGCCAGGCGAGATTGCCGTTACCCTGCTGTGGGTTCTGTCCTTCCTGTCCCTTGCCTCCGTCGGGTAAGCCAGACCAGATTGCCCTTACCGTGCGGTGGGTTCTGTCCCTTGCCTCCGTCAGGTGGAGATCCGCGCCCTGCCCAGGTGATCAACGCCCTGCCCAGGAGTACCGCGTCCTGCCCAGGAGTACAGCGACCTGCCCAGGAGGAGCTTCAAGACCCCAAGCCTCTGGCCAAGCCTCGCTTCAAGTCTCTGGCCAAGCCTCGCTTCAAGTCTCTTGCCAAGCCTTTCTTCAAGTCTCTAGCCAAGCCTTGCCTCAAGTCTCTAGCTTCACCTCACCTTGAGTCTCCAGCCTCACCTCACTTTAAGTCTTTTGCTGAGCCTCGCCCCAAGCCAAGCTTCAAGACCCCAAGCCTCAAGCATCTAGTCTCTAGCCTCGCCTCAAGTCTCTAGTCTCATGTTTCCGGTCCCCAGCCTCGCCTCAAGAGTCTGGTCCCAGGCCTTGCCTCAAGTCTCTGGCTTCAAGTCTCGCCTCAAGTCTCTGGTCTCAAGCCTCGCCTGAAGTCTCTAGCCTCACCTCAAGTCTCAAGCCTGAAGACTCCAGCCTCGTCCTGCCTGCCAGCCAACTCACATCCTTGCCTAGTAGTGGGGTCCGAGCCAGAGGCAAGACCCAGGTTCTGGGTCCTTGTACAGTCTCTGACTTGAAGTCTCTGGCTTGGAGTCCAAGCCTTGGTTCCTAGCTCTCTTGTCCTGTCCTGTTCCAGGTTCCCAGTTTTCGCATCCATGTCCTAGCCCTCACCCTGTATCCTAGTCCTGTCCCTAGTACTTCAGTGTCTGTGTCCTGCACTTAGGTCTGTTCCTAGCCACCACCTTATGACAGAACGATACAGCCAACCATGGACCCAGTGACACAGACACTGTCGTTTTCCTCTTGCAGCCTGTGGTTTCCTTCTGTTTAATACCCTCCCATCCACCCGGGACATCCATAGTCTGGATAGCCTGTTTGGTCGCATGGAGGCTCCTGTAGAGGGGGGTTACTGTCATGGTCCGGTCTGTGAAGTCCACATTCTGGTTCACGGTCCAGTCCATCGACCCTTGTTCCAGGTTTTCCTGTCTCCCATGTTTCTGTTCCTGTTGAGCACTAATTGAGGTAGCTGATTCTCGTTGGGGCTGGCTGCATAAATACCTCCAGAGACCAGGGCGTGGCTGCTGGATTGTTCTTGTCCTTACTCCTCGTATCCCTTCCGTTGCCTTCTGTTTCCTTGCCTGAAGCCTTGCCTTGTCTTGCCAGTAACTCTCGCCTTGCCTTGCCCGAAGTTCTTGCCTCGCCTTGCATTGCCTGAAGCCTTGCCTTGTCTTGCCAGTAACTCTCATCTTGCCTCGCCTGATGTCTTGTCTTGGAGCCACCCTGTATCTAGGACTCTTCCTGTTCCTTGCCTCCGCCGGGCAAATCAGGCCAGATTGCCGTTACCGTGCAGTGGGTTCTGTCCGTTCCTGTCCCTTGCCTCTGTCGGGTGGAGAGCCGCGTCCTGCCCAGGTAATCCGTTCCCTGCCCAGGTGATCCGCACCCTACCCAGGAGTACCGCTCCCTGCCCAGGAGGAGCTTCAAGTCCCCAAGTCTCTAGCCGAGCCGAGCCCCAAGCCAAGCTTCAAGACCCCACGCTTCAAGCCTCTAGTTTCTAGACTTGCCTCAAGTCTGTAGTCTCAAACCTCTGGTCTCCAGCCTTGCCTCAAGTCTCTCGTCCCCAGACTTGCCTCAAGTCTCTGGCCTCAAGCCTCTGGTCTCAAGCCTCGCCTCAAGTCTCTGGTCCTAAGCCTCGCCTCAAGTCTCTAGTCCTAAGTCTCACCTCAAGTCTCTGGTCCCAAGCCTCACCTCAAGTCTCAAGCCTCGCCTCAAGTCTCTAGCCTCGCCTCAAATCTCTAGTCTTGCCTGAAGTCTCTAGCCTCGCCTCAAGTCTCTAGCTTTGCCTCAAGTCTCAAGCCTGAAGACTCCAGCCTCGTCCTGCCTGCCAGCCAAGTCACGCCCTTGCCAAGTTCTGGGGTCCGAGCCCGAGGCAACACCCAGGTTCTGGGTCCTTGTCCAGTCTCTGGCTCAGGGTCCAAGCCCTGGTTCAGAGCTCTCTTGTCCTGTCCTGTTCTGGGTTCCCGGTTTTCATGTCCATGTCCTAGCCCTCACCCTGTATCCTAGTCCTGTCCCTAGTACTTCAGTGTCTGTGTCTTGCACTTGGGTCCATTCCCAGCCACCACCTTATGACACTGAGAGCATTCTGGGCCTTCCTAATTCAAGGGATATACAAGTCCCAGACCAAAACACTCTGTGTGTTTCATTCTTTTTCCTGATCAGAACTTGACTATCTCTCATCATCCAGAACTCCCCACACTTGCCAGGTTTACCGTTCACCTCATGGGAACATGTTGCCCCTTAACTCTCAATATCTCTTCAGTCCTGCCCCAGACCTGCCCTCTCACCATTGCAGTTAAGCTTTTCCCAGCTACTGTCATTCGTCTCTGGACTGCATCTTGAAGAACTCCAAGGAGCCGATTGTTCATTTGACACTGATAGGGTCTCACCGCCCTGCAAATCCTCACTCCACCCTATTGCGCAACACAAACAGTATATTGTTACCTGGGAATTGGTACTGAATTGACCTCAGGACCCATGGGGAATTCCTTCTCTGACCCACCCACCCTCCCTCCTGCTGCGTCTTCTGACTGACTGGGGTACAGACCCATCAATCTCCCCCCACTACCACCCCAGACACACATCCAACACGTCCCTTATGTTCGTAGTGGGAAGATTACAGCGCAAAATGAGGTGTGGCAATAAAGAGGCAGGTTTTACCCACCGGAGCAGGAACCTCCTCTGGATCGGGTCCTGTCAATGAGACTCTGTTTGACAGTCTGAATCACTGTGGGGCACTGGTACGTCTTCAATCTCCTCCACCAGCTACTGGAATCCATCCAGAATACACGAAAAACTTTAGTTTCCTAATGGAATAACCCTGGATCTGTCGTTATCTTCTCCTCTCTGACAGCTCGGGATTTCTGCAATAGAATCACGGCACAAATGTCTTCCTTCCGCACTGTCCCTCCTCCTGAAACACAGAGTAACAGAGTGATCTGGGTGATGCTGTGGGAGGGCTATGTGTCCCTCAGGGTACATCAGCACCTTCCACCCAGGGCTGTGCCCACCCTCCTGGCCCCCCGTGTGCCCGGTGGTGTTGTGGTGATGCTGTCTGTGTACAAGGCAGTCCGCACACCTCCACTACAGGCAGTCACGTCCCACAGGAGGTACAGCACAGGGATTTTCAGCCCAACCACCAGCTCCACAGTCAGGTGCACAGAAAGATCCACATACACCATTTCACACAGAGCAAAGGAGCCCAAGTGTGTCTCGGACAATCTTGCATCAGAATACCTGGTAGATTGCCCCACACTGATGTTTGTGGGAGCTTGTTGTACACCAATACACATCTCCCATCACAAAAATAACCTCTGTCCCCTTGACAGATACAACTGGGCGGGGCATTATCATCTTCAGGAAGTCATTGCATCAGTGCATGTCCCCGATTCATAAATGAATCAATCTCAAGGAACACACACAGTGTTAGTGTGCTCCTCAGGTAGGGAAGAGCCATCAGAGATCAGAAGTCCCCAAAACGGAAGGGTTTTCAGGGAAATGTTATCACTCAATAAATTCACCTGTGCTAGAAGAAATAAACAGGTAGAATATGTTCTAACTGGTGAGAAAATAAAAATATCTGAGGTGCAAAGGGAATTGGGAGTCCTTGTGTAGGATTCCCTGAAGGTGAAATTACAGGTTGAGTCATTGGTGAAGATAGCAAGTGCAATGTTGAATTGCTGAGTGTGTGCCTTCTGGCTTCTGTACCTCCTACCTGATGGGAACAGTGAGAAAAGAGCTGGGTGCTGGAGGTCCTCAATAATGGACGCTGCCTTTCTGAGACACGGCTCCCTAAAGATGTCCTGGGTACATTGGGCTAGTGCCCAAAATGCAGCTGACTAGATTTACAACCTTCTGCAGCTTCTTTCGGTCCTGTGCAGTAGCCCCTCCATACCATGACAGTGATGCAGCCTGTCAGAATACTCTACATGACCACATAGATATAGAAGAATTCTTCAATGCTGTTATCTTAACAATTTTGTTTTACGAGGCAGGGCTGTTCATCGTGAGCTGAACCCCAAACCTGGAGGGCTGATGGACCACGCTAAGTCTGACTTTTACCCTTTGACCCAACCAGGAACCGAAGCATAAACCCACAACTCCAGCTAGCATAGCTCTCTGGGTTACTGAGGCACGCAAGCTTCCAAACCACGAGAGGATGTGGTCCTCTTGGAGGACAGAAGGATAGAAGAGAATGAAATATTTGTTATCCAGATCAGATGCAGCAGAAATAAAAGTCCTCGATTAGACAAAGAGAACTGGAATAAAGAACCACAATGAATATATATAGATAAAATACAGTACAGTTTTATGTATTGTGACAGAGGCACAAATATACAGGCACAAATTCAAATCGCTGCTTGCAAATTATAATTTACATGAAGAACTGAAGACTGGTTCTTATTTGAACATATATCTGCTATATTCACATAACTCCAGAATACTCATAACCCGGAAACACAAAAGGCTTCAAACTCATCAAGGATCATCCCTCATTGCCTTTGGCTCTTGTGCATTTTACTCATTCCATCTTACTCTTGTGGGGAGGGTTACTGGTGGTGTGCGGGGTGGAGCGATGGATTAGTGGTGGTGTGGCATGTGGAGGGGTGGGTTAGTGCTGATGTGGGAAGTGGAGATGTGGGTTAGTGGTGCTGTGGGATGTGGAGGGGTGGGTTAGTGGTGGTGTGAGATGTGGAGGTGAGGGTTAGTGGTGGTGTGGGATGTGGAGGGGTGGGTTTGTTGTGGTGTGGGATGTGGAGGGTGGGTCAGTGGTGGTGTGGGATGTGGAGCGTTGTGTTAGTAGTAATGTGGGATGTGGAGGGTTTGGTTAGTGGTGGTGTGGGATGTGGAGGGGAGGGTTAGTGGTGGTGTGGGATGTGGAGGGGTGGGTTAGTGGTGGTGTGGGATGTGGAGGGGTGGGTTAGTGATGGTGTGGGATCTGGAGTGTTGGTTTTGTGGTGATGTGCGATGTGGAGGGGTGTGTTAGTGGTGGTGTGGGATGTGGATGGGTGTGTTAGTGGTGGTGTGGGATGTGGATGGGTGGGTTAGTGGTGGTGTAGGATGTGGATGGGTGGGTTAGTGGTGGTGTGGGATGTGGAGGGGTGGATTAGTGGTGCTGTGGGATGTGGAGGGGTGGGTTAGTGGTGGTGTGGGATGTGGAGGGGTGGGTTAGTGGTGATGTGGGATGTGGAGGGGTGGGTTAGTGGTGGTGTGGGATGTGGAGGGGTGGGTTAGTGATGGTGTGGGATGTGGAAGGGTCGGTTAGTGGTGGTGTGGGTTGTGGAGGGGTGGGTTAGTGGTGTTGTGGGATGTAGAGGCGTGGGTTAGTATTGGTGTGGGATGTGGAGGGGTGGGTTAATGGTGCTGTGGGATGTGGAGGGGGGTTAGTGGTGGTGCGGAATGTGAAGGGGTGGGTTAGTGGTGGTGAATGATGCGGAGGGTGGGTTAGTAGTGGTGTGGGATGTGGAGGGGTTTGTTAGTGGTGACGTGGTAATGTGGAGGGGTGGGTGAGTGGAGGTGTGGGATGTGGACGGGTGGGTTAGTGGTGACGTGGTGATGTGGAGGGGTGGGTTAGTGGTGGTGTGTGATGTGGAGGGGTGGGTTAGTGGTGGTGTGTGATGTGGTGGGGTGGGTTAGTGATGGTGTGGGATGAGGAGGTGTGGGTTAGTGGTGGTGTGGGATGTGGAGGGGTGGGTTAGTGGTGATGTGGGATGTGGAGGGGTGGGTTAGTGATGGTGTGGGATGAGGAGGGGTGGGTTAGTGTTGGAGTGGGATGTGGAGGGATGGGTCAGTGGTGGTGTGGGATGTGGAGGTGTGGGATAGTGGTGGTGTGGGATGTGGAGGGGTGGTAATTGGTGATGTGGGATGTGGAGGGGTGAGTTAGTTGTGGTCGGTATGTGGAGGGGTCCGTTACTGGTGGTGTGGGATGTGGAGGGTGGGCCATTGGTGATGTGGGATATGGAGGGGAAGGTTAGTGGTGCTGTGGGCTAGTGGTGGTGTGGGATGTGGAGGGGTGGATTATTGGTGGTGTAGGATGTGGAGGGGTGGGTTAGTGGTGGTGTGGGATGTGGAGTGTTGGTTCTGTGGTGATGTGCGATGTGAAGGGGTGGGTTAGTGGTGGTGTGGGATGTGGAGGGGTGGGTTAGTGGTGATGTGGGATGTGAAGGGGTGTGTTAGTGGTGGTGTGTGATGTAGAGGGGTGGGTCAGTGGTGGTGTGGAATGTGGAGGGGTGGGTTAGTGGTGGTGTGGGATGTGGAGGGGTGGGTTAGTGGTGGTGTGGGATGTAGAGGCGTGGGTTAGTGTTGGTGTGGGATGTGGAGGGGTGAATTAATGGTGCTGTGGGATGTGGAGGGGGGTTAGTAGTGGTGCGGGATGTGGAGGGGTGGGTTAGTGGTGGTGAATGATGTGGAGGGTGGGTTAGTAGTGGTGTGGGATGTGGAGGGGTGGGTTAGTGGTGGTGTGTGATGTGGTGGGGTGGGTTAGTGATGGTGTGGGATGAGGAGGGGTGGGTTAGTGTTGGAGTGGGATGTGGAGGGATGGGTCAGTAGTGGTGTGGGATGTGGAGGTGTGGGATAGTGGTGGTGTGGGATGTGGAGGTGTGGGATAGTGATGGTGTGTGATGTGGAGGGGTGGGTTAGTGGTGGTGTGGGATGTGGAGGGGTGGGTTACTGGTGATATGGGATGTGGAGGGGGTGTTAGTGGTGGTGTGGGATGTGGAGGGGGTGTTAGTGGTGGTGTGGGATGTGGAGGGGGTGTTAGTGGTGGTGTGGGATGTGGAGGTGTGGGATAGTGGTGGTGTGGGATGTGGAGGTGTGGGATAGTGGTGGTGTGGGATGTGGAGGTGTGGGATAGTGATGGTGTGGGATGTGGAGGTGTGGGATAGTGGTGGTGTGGGATGTGGAGGGGTGGTAATTGGTGATGTGGGATGTGGAGGGGTGAGTTAGTTGTGGTCGGTATGTGGAGGGGTCCGTTACTGGTGGTGTGGGGTGTGGAGGGGTGGGTTAGTGATGGTGCGGGATGTGGAGTGGTCCATTACTGGTGGTGTGGGATGTGGAGGGTGGGCCATTGGTGGTGTGGGATGTGGAGGGGTGGGTTAGTGGTGTTGTGGGATGTGGAGGGGTGGGTTAGTGGTGTTGTGGGATGTGGAGGCGTGGGTTAGTGTTGGTGTGGGATGTGGAGGGGTGAATTAATGGTGCTGTGGGATGTGGAGGGGGGTTAGTAGTGGTGCGGGATGTGGAGGGGTGGGTTAGTGGTGGTGTGGGATGTGGAGGTGTGGGATAGTGGTGGTGTGGGATGTGGAGGGGTGGTTATTGGTGATGTGGGATGTGGAGGGGTGAGTTAGTTGTGGTCGGTATGTGGAGGGGTCCGTTACTGGTGGTGTGGGGTGTGGAGGGTGGGCCATTGGTGATGTGGGATATGGAGGGTTAGGTTAATGGTGCTGTGGGCTAGTGGTTATGTGGAATGTGGAGCAGTAAATTAGTGATGCTGTGGGATGTGGAGAGGTGGGTTATTGGTGGTGTGGGATGTAGACGAGTGGGTTACTGGTGGTGTGGGATATGGAGGGGTGAGTTAGTGGTGGTGTGGGATATGGAGGGGTGGGTTAGTGGTGGTGTTGGGTGAGCAGAGGTGAGTTAGTGGTAATGTAGGGTTTGGAGAGGTGGGTTACTGGTGGTGTGGGATGTGGAGAGGTGAGTTAGTGATGGTGTGGGATGTGGAGGTGTAGGTTAGTGGTGATGTGGGATTTGGACGGGTGGGTTAGTGGTGGTGAATGATGTGGAGGGTTTTGTTAGTGGTGGTGTGGGATGTGGAGGGGAGATGGTTAGTGGTGGTGTGGGATGTGTAGGGGTGGGTTAGTGGTGGTGTGGGATGTGTAGGGGTGGGTTAGTGGTCATGTGGGATGTGGAGGGCTGAGTTTATGCTGATGTGGGATGTGGAGGGGTGGGTTAGTGGTGGTGTGGGATGTGAAGAGGTTTGTTAGTGGTGACGTGGTAATGTGGAGGGGTGGGTGAGTGGAGGTGTGGGATATGGAGGGGTGGGTTAGTGCTGGTGTGGGATCTGTACGGGTGGGTAAGTGGTGACGTGGTGATGTGGAGGGGTGGGTTAGTGGTGGTGCGGGATGTGGAGGGATGGGCTCGTGGTTATGTGGGATGTGGAGTGGTGTGTTAATGGTATGTGGGATGTTTAGGGGTGGGTTAGTGGTCATGTGGGATGTGGAGGGCTGGGTTTATGCTGATGTGGGTTGTGGAGTGGTTGTTTGGTGGTGGTGTGGGATGTGGAGGGGTGGGTTCGTGGTGGTGTGGGATGTGAAGGGGTGTATTAGTGGTGGTGTGGGATTTGGAGGGCTGGGTTAATGGGGGTGTGGGATGTGGAGGGGTTGGTTAGTGGTGACGTGGGAAGTGCAGGGTTGCGTTAGTGGTGGTGTGGGATGTGGAGAGGTGGGTTACTGGGGTTAGTGGTGGTGAGGGATTTTGTGGGGTGGGTTAGTGGTGGTGTGGGATGTGGAGGGGTGGGTTAGTGGTGGTGTGGGATGAGGAGGGGTGGGTCAGTGGTGGTGTGGGATGTGGACGGGTGGGTTAGTGGTGGTGTGTGATGTGGTGGGGTGGGTTAGTGGAGGTGTGGGATGTGGAGGGGTTGGCTCGTGGTTATGTGGGATGTGGAGTGGTGTGTTAATGGTGGTGTGGGATGTGGGGTGGTGGGTTAGTGGTGGTGTGTGATGTGGTGGGGTGGGTTAGTGGAGGTGTGGGATGTGGAGAGGTTGGCTCGTGGTTATGTGGGATGTGGAGGGGTGGGTTAGTGGTGGTGTGGGATGTGGGGTGGTGGGTTAATGCTGGTGTGGGATGTGAAAAGGTGGATTAGTGGTGGTGTGGGATGTGGAGTGCTGGGTTAATGGTGATGTGGGATGTGGAAGGTGGGTTAGTGGGGTTAGTGGTGGTGAGAGATTTGTGGGGTGGGTTAGTGGTCATGTGGGATGTGGAGGGCTGGGTTTGTGCTGATGTGGGATGTGGAGGGGTGAGTTAGTGTTGGTCTGGGATGTGGAGGGGTGGCTTAGTGGTAGTGTGGGATGTGAAGGGGTGGGTTAGTGGTGGTGTGGGATGTGGAGGGCTGGGTTAATGGTGGTGTGTGATGTGGAGGGGTGGGTTAGTGGTGCTGTGGGATGTGGACGGGTGGGTTAGTGGTGGTGTGGGATGTGATGGGGTGGGTTAGTGGTGGTTTGGGATTTGGAGGAGGGGGTTTGTGGTTGTGCCAGATGTGGAAGGGTGAGTTAGTGGTGGTGTGGGATTTTGAAGGGTGGGTTAGTGGTGGGGTGGGATGTGGAATGTTGTGTTAGTGGTAATGTGGGATGTGGAGTATTTGGTGAGTGGTGGTGTGGGACATGGAGGGGTGGGTTAGTGGTGGCGTGGGACGTGGAGGGGTGGGTTATTCGTGGTGTGGGATGTGTAGGTTTGGGTTACTGGTGGTATGGGTGGTGGGGTGGTGGGTTAGTGGTGCTGTGGGATGTGGAGGGGTGGGTTAGTGGTGCTGTGGGAAGTGGAGGTGTGAGGTGGATATGGGGGATGTGGAGTGGTGTGTTAATGGTGATGTGGGATGTGGAGGGGTGGGTTAATGGGGTTAGTGGTGGTGAGGGATTTTGTGGGGTGGGTTAGTGGTGATGTGGGATGTGTAGGGCTGGGTTTGTGCTGGTGTGGGATGTGGAGGTGTGGTTTGGTGGTGGTGTGGGATGTGGAGGGGTGGGTTAGTGGTGGTGTGGGATGTGAAGGGGTGGGTTAGTGGTGGTGTGGGATGTGAAGGCGTGGGTTAGTGGTGATGTGGGGTGTGGAGAGGTGGGTTGGTGGTGGTTTACAATGTGGAGGTGTGTTAGTGTTGGTGTGGGATTTGCCGGGGTGGGTTAGTGAATGCGTGGCATGTGGAGGGTGAGTTAGTGGTAATGTGGGATGTGGAGCTGTGGGTTAGTGTTGGTGTGGGATGTGGAGGGATGGGTCAGTGGTCGTGTGGGATGTGAAGGGGTTTGTTAGTGGTGACGTGGTAATGTGGAGGGGTGGGTGAGTGGAGGTGTGGGATGTGGTGGGGTGGGTTAGTGGAGGTGTGGTATGTGGAGGGGTGGGATCGTGGTTATGTGGGATATGGAGTGGTGTGTTAATGGTAATGTGGGTGTGGAGGGATGGGTTAGTGGAGTTGTGGGATGTGGAGAGGTGAGTTAGTGGTGGTGTGGGATGTGGAGGGGTGGGTTAGTGGTGGTGTGGGATGTGGAGGGGTGGGTTAGTGGTGGTGTGTGATGTGGAGGGGGTGTTAGTGGTGGTGTGGGATGTGGAGGGGTGGGTTAGTGGTGGTGTGGGATGTGGAGGGGTGGTTAGTGGTGGTGTGGGATGTGGATGGGTGGGTTAATGGTGGTGTGGGATGTGGAGGGGTGGGTCAGTGGTGGTGTGGAATGTGGAGGGGTGGGTTAATAGTGGTGTGGGATGTGGAGGCGTGGGTTAATGGTGGTGTGGGATGTGGAGGGCTGGGTTAATGGTGGTGTGGGATGTGGAAGGGTGGGTCAATGGTGCTGTGGTATGTGGAGGGGTGGGTCAGTGGTGGTGTGGGATGTGGAGGGGTGGGTTAATAGTGGTGTGGGATGTGGAGGCGTGGGTTAATGGTGGTGTGGGATGTGGAGGGCTGGGTTAATGGTGGTGTGGGATGTCGAGGGGGTGTTAGTGGTGGTGTGGGATGTGGAGGGGAGGGTTAGTGGTAGTGTGGGATGTGGAGGGGTGGGTTAGTGGTGGTGTGGGATGTGGAGGGGTGGGTTAGTTGTGTTGTGGGATGTGGAGGGGTGGGTTAGTGGTGGTGTGGGATGTGGAGGGGTGGGTTAATAGTGTTGTGGGATGTGGAGGCGTGGGTTAATGGTGGTGTGGGATGTGGAGGGCTGGGTTAATGGTGGTGTGGGATGTGGAAGGGTGGGTCAATGGTGCTGTGGTATGTGGAGGGGTGGGTCAGTGGTGGTGTGGGATGTGGTGGGGGGGGTTAATAGTGGTGTGGGATGTGGAGGCGTGGGTTAATGGTGGTGTGGGATGTGGAGGGCTGGGTTAATGGTGGTGTGGGATGTCGAGGGGGTGTTAGTGGTGGTGTGGGATGTGGAGGGGAGGGTTAGTGGTAGTGTGGGATGTGGAGGGGTGGGTTAGTGGTGGTGTGGGATGTGGAGGGGTGGGTTAGTTGTGTTGTGGGATGTGGAGGGGTGGGTTAGTGGTGGTGTGGGATGTGGAGGGGTGGGTTAATAGTGTTGTGGGATGTGGAGGCGTGGGTTAATGGTGGTGTGGGATGTGGAAGGGTGGGTCAATGGTGCTGTGGTATGTGGAAGTGTGGGTGAGTGTTGGTGTGGGAGGTGGAGGGGTGGGTTACTGGTGTTTTGAAATTTGGAGGAGGGGGTTTTTGGTTGTGCCCGATGTGGAAGGGTGGGTTAGTGCTGGTGTGGGATCTGGATGGGTGGGTTAGTGGTGACGTGGTGATTTGGAGGGGTGGGTTAGTGTTGGTGTGGGATGTGGAGGGATGGGTCAGTGGTGGTGTGGGATGTGGAGAGGTGAGTTAGTGATGGTGTGGGATGTTGAGGGTAGGGTTAGTGTTGGTGTGGGATGTGGAGGGACGGGTCAGTGGTGGTGTGGGATGTGGAGAGTTGGGTTACTGGTGATGTGGGATGTGGAGAGGTGAGTTAGTGATGGTGTGGGATGTTGAGGGTAGGGTTAGTGGTGATGTGGGATGTGGAGGGTGGGTTACTGGTGGTGTGGGATGTGGTGGGGTGGGTTAGTGGAGGTGTGGGATGTGGAGGGGTGGGATCGTGGTTATGTGGGATATGGAGTGGTGTGTTAATGGTAATGTGGGATGTGGAGGGTGGGTTACTGGTGGTGTGGGATGTGGAGGGGTGGGTTAATGGTGGTGTGGGATGTGGAGGGGTGGGTTAGTGGTGATGTGGGATGTGGTGGGGTGGGTTAGTGGTGGTGTGGGATGTGGAGGGGTGGGTTAGTGGTGGTATGGGATGTGGAGGGGTGGGTTAGTGGTCATGTGGGATGTGGAGGGGTGGTTTGGTGGTGGTGTGGGATGTGGAGAGGTGGGATGGTGGTGGTGTGGGATGTGGAAGGGTGGGTCAATGGTGCTGTGGTATGTGGTGGGGTGGGTTAGTGGAGGGGTGGGATCGTGGTTATGTGGGATATGGAGTGGTGTGTTAATGGTAATGTGGGTGTGGAGGCATGGGTTAATGGTGATGTGGGATGTGGAGGGGTGGGTTTGTGGTGGTGTGGGATGTGGAGGGGTGGGTTACTGGTGGTGTGGGATGTGGAGGGGTGGGTTAGTGGTGATGTGGGATCTGGAGGGGTGGTTAGTGGTGATGTGGGATGTGGAGGGGTGGGTTAGTGGTGGTGTGGGATGTGGAGGGGTGGTTAGTGGTGGTGTGGGATGTGGAGGGGTGGGTTAGTGGTGGTGTGGGATGTGGAGGGGTGGGTTAGTGGTGATGTGGGATTTGGAGGGTGGGTTAATGGTGGTGTGGGATGTGGAGGGGTGGGTTAGTGGTGATGTGGGAAGTGGAGGGATGGGTTAGTGGTGATGTGGGATGTGGAGGGGTGGGTTAGTGGTGGTGTGGGATGTGGAGGGGTGGGTTAGTGGTGGTGTGGGATGTGGGGGGGGTAGGTTAGTGGTGGTGTGGGATGTGGAGAGATGGGTTAGTGGTGGTGTTGGGTGTGGAGGGGTGGGTTAGTGGTGGTGTGGGATGTGGAGGGGTGGGTTAGGGGTGGTGTGGGATGTGGAGGGGTGGGTTAGTGGTGGTGTGGGATGTGGAGGGGTGGGTTAGTGGTGGTGTGGGATGTAGAGGGGTGGGTTAGTGGTGGTGTGGGATGTGGAGGGGGTGTTAGTGGTGGTGTGGGATGTGGAGGGGTGGGTTAGTGGTGGTGTGGGATGTGGAGGGGTGGGTCAGTGATGGTGTGGGATGTGGAGCGTTGGGTTAGTGGTGGTGTGGGTTGTGGAGGGGTGGGTTACTGGTGGTTTGGGATTTTGAAGGGTGGGTTAGTGGTGGTGTGGGATGTGGAGGGGTGGGTTATCAGTGGTGTGGGATGTGGAGCGTTGGGTTAGTGGTGGTGTGGGATGTGGAGGGGTGGGTTAGTGGTGGTGTGGGATGTGGAGGGGTGGGTTAGTGGTGATGTGGGATGTGGAGGGTGGGTTAGTGGTGGTGTGGGATGTGGAGGGGTGGGTTAGTGGTGGTGTGGGATGTGGAGGGGTGGGTTAGTGGTGGTGTGGGATGTGGAGGGGTGGGTTAGTGGTGGTGTGGGATGTGGAGGGGTGGGTTAGTGGTGGTGTGGGATGTGGGGGGGGTAGGTTAGTGGTGGTGTGGGATGTGGAGAGATGGGTTAGTGGTGGTGTTGGGTGTGGAGGGGTGGGTTAGTGGTGGTGTGGGATGTGGAGGGGTGGGTTAGGGGTGGTGTGGGATGTGGAGGGGTGGGTTAGTGGTGGTGTGGGATGTGGAGGGGTGGGTTAGTGGTGGTGTGGGATGTAGAGGGGTGGGTTAGTGGTGGTGTGGGATGTGGAGGGGGTGTTAGTGGTGGTGTGGGATGTGGAGGGGTGGGTTAGTGGTGGTGTGGGATGTGGAGGGGTGGGTCAGTGATGGTGTGGGATGTGGAGCGTTGGGTTAGTGGTGGTGTGGGTTGTGGAGGGGTGGGTTACTGGTGGTTTGGGATTTTGAAGGGTGGGTTAGTGGTGGTGTGGGATGTGGAGGGGTGGGTTATCAGTGGTGTGGGATGTGGAGCGTTGGGTTAGTGGTGGTGTGGGTTGTGGAGGGGTGGGTTACTGGTGGTTTGGGATTTGGAGGATGGGGTTTGTGGATGTGCCCGATATGGAAGGGTGGGTTAGTTGTAGTGTGGGATTTTGAAGGGTGGGTTAGTGTTGGTGTGGGATGTGGAGGTGTGGGTTAGTGATGGTGTGGGATGTGGAGGGGTGGGTTAGTGGTGGTGTGGGATGTGCAGGGTGTGTTAGTGATGGTAATTGACTTGGAGGTTTGGTTTAGTGGTGGTGTTGGATGTGCAGGGTGTGTTAGTGATGGTAATTGACTTGGAGGTTTGGTTTAGTGGTGGTGTTGGATGTGGAGGGGTGGGTTACTGGTGGTGTGGGATGTGGAGTTGTGAGTTCCTGGTGGTGTGGGTTGTGGAGGGCTCGTTATTGGTGTTGTGAGATGTCGGGGGGTGGGTTGCTGGTGGTTTACAATGTGGAGGTGTGTTAGTGTTGGCGTGGGATTTGTAGGGGTGGGTTAGTGAATGTGTGTCATGTGGAGGGTGGGTTAGTGGTGGTGTGGGACATGGATGGGTGTGTTAGGGGTGGTGTGGGGTATGGACGGAAGGGTAAGTGGTGACGTGGGATGTTGAGGGGCGGGTTAGTGGTAGTGTGGTATGTGGAGGGTTGAGTTATCAGTGGTGTGGGATCTGGAGCGTTGGGTTAGTGGTGGTGTGGGATGTTGAGGGGTGGGTTACTGGTGGTTTGGGATTTGGAGGAGGGGGTTTGTGGATGTGCCCGATGTGGAAGGGTGGGTTAGTGGTGGTGTGGGATGTGGAGGGGTGGGTTAGTGATGGTGTGGGATGTGGAGGGGTGGGTTAGTGGTGGTGTGGGATGTGGAGGGGTGGGTTAGTGGTGGTGTGGGATTTGGAGGGGTGGGTTAGTGGTCGTTTGGGATTTTGTGGGATGGGTTAGTGGTGATGTGGGATGTGGCGGACTGGGTTTCTGGTGGTGTGGGATGTGCAGGATGGGTTACTGATGGTAATGGACGTGGAGGTTTGGGTTAGTGGTGGTGTGGAATGTGGAGAGGTGAGTTAGTGATGGTGTGGGATGTGGAGGGGTGTGTTAGAGGTGGTGTGGGATGTGGTGGGGTGGGTCAGTGGGTGTGGGATGTGGTGGGGTGGGTTAGTGGAGGTGTGGGATGTGGAGGGGTGGGATCATGGTTATGTGGGATGTGGAGTGGTGTGTTAATGGTAATGTGGGATGTGGAGGCATGGGTTAATGGTGGTGTGGGATGTGGAATGGTGGGTTAGTGGTGGAATGGTGGGTTAGTGGTGACGTGGTGATGTGGACGGGTGGGTTAGTGGAGTTGTGGGATGTGGAGGGGTGGGTTAGTGGTGGTGTGGGATGTGGAGGGCTGGGTTAGTGCTAATGTGGGATGTGGAGGGGTGGGTTAGTGGTGGTGTGGGATGTGGAGGGCTGGGTTAGTGCTAATGTGGGATGTGGAGGGGTGGGTTAGTGGTGGTGTGGGATGTGGAGGGGTGGGTTAGTGGTGGTGTGTGATGTGGAGGGCTGGGTTAGTGGTGGTGTGGGATGTGGAGGGGTGTGCTAGTAGTGGTGTGGGATGTGAAGGGGTGGGTTAGTGGTGGTGTGGGATGTGAAATGTTGGGTTAGTGGTGGTGTGGGATGTGGAGGGGTGGTTTGGTGGTGGTGTGGGATGTGGTGGGGTGGGTTAGTGGTGGTGTGTGATGTGGTGGGGTGGGTTAGTGGTGCTGTGGGATGTGGAGGGGTGTGTTAGAGGTGGCGTGGGATGTGGTGGGGTGGGTTAGTGGTGCTGTGGGATGTGGAGGGGTGTGTTAGAGGTGGTGAGGGATGTGGTGGGGTGGGTCAGTGGTGATGTGGGATGTGGTGGGGTGGGTTAGTGGAGGTGTGGGATGTGGAGGGGTGGGATCGTGGTTATGTGGGATGTGGAGTGGTGTGTTAATGGTAATGTGGGATGTGGAGGCATGGGTTAATGGTGGTGTGGGATGTGGAGGCATGGGTTAATGGTGGTGTGGGATGTGGAATGGTGGGTTAGTGGTGACGTGGTGATGTGGACGGGTTGGTTAGTGGAGTTGTGGGATGTGGAGGGGTGGGTTAGTGGTCGTGTGGGATGTGAAATGTTGGGTTAGTGGTGATGTGGGATGTGGAGGGGTGGGTTAGTGGTGGTGTTGGATGTGAAGGGGTGGGTTAGTGGTCGTGTGGGATGTGAAATGTTGGGTTAGTGGTGATGTGGGATGTGGAGGGGTGGGTTAGTGGTGGTGTGGGATGTGGAGGGGTGGATTAGTGATGGTGTGGGACGTGGAGGGGTGGGTTAGTGATGGTGTGGGATGTGGAGGGGTGGGTTAGTGATGGTGTGGGATGTGTAGGGGTCGGTTTGTGGTGTGGGATGAAGAGTTGTGGGTTAGTGTTTTATGTGGGATACAGAGAGGTGGGTTATTTGTGGTGGCGGGTATGGAGGTGTGGGTTAGTGCTTGTGTGGAATGTGGAGGGTTTGTTTCATGGTGGTGTGCGGTGTGGAAGATTGGGTTCGAGGTCTTCTGTGATTTTGAGGGGTAGGTTAGTGTAGATTCTACGTTGCCACCTCCATTATGGATGTGGGGCAAGCATTTCATGAGCAGGGTGAGTGGGATCATTCCTGATGTTTCTGTCCTTGTTCCTGCTCCTTCCTCTATATGTTTCTTTGATGTGGGTAAGCTGGTACTAGTGATGCATTGGGCAGTTCTATCTGTCAGCTGTTGACCCTTCCTGTTTACCGCAGCATAGTTTCCGTACCCTGCAATGATGAAGCATGTTAGGATGCTCTCTGGATGGACATATCGTGAGACAGATAATTTTTTGTTCTCAGTGGAAATTACACAGTATTTCACAGTTGCATTTCAAATGTTGGAAGAGATGTAAGAAGGAATAAAAAGTAAATTATCTTAAAATTAAGATATACAAGATTTAAAAGTCAAACATTTCAAGATTTACAAGATTTCCGACCTCACACTGATGAGGTGCTAGTGCAAGAATTACCACAATATTATATAGTAATGAGTGCACATTCACACTGTGCAGATAAGCAGTGATTGTATTGCACAGGGGTGTCTGTGATCACAGGGTGTGGTAAACAGAGGTAAACACAGCTTAAACAGAGCTCTGGTCAACAGAGGTTAATAACAGTCTAACAGGAGGGGGTTATCACATCCCTGTCTATAGGTTGACCCATTATAGATCCAAAATGTCCGAGGGTTAGAATGACCTTATATCGCTCTCTTTGGGGCAGCATAGCCTATTTCTGAAAATTCGGCCAAGTTGGTATGCAGAGGGTGAGAAACATTGTCCAGAACTGCCAAGATTTTCCAAAAGGTCCATTGTTCTTCCACAACCTCCACTATGCCCAGTTTTACTCCTACAACAGAGAGCCAGCCTTTCCAACCAGTTTACTGAGCCTGTTGGCATCACTTGTGTTGTTGCCATTGCCCCAGCACACCACTGCATGGACGATTGTGCTGGTGACAACAGACTGGTAGAACACGTGAAGGAGAGGCCTGCAAACTCCAAAACAATCTCAATTGCCTCAAGAGGTAGGAGCAACTCTGGCCCTTCTTATACACAGCCTCTGTGTTGGTGCTCCACTCAAGCCTGTCGTCCAGGTTCACCCCCAGGTATTTGTAGATCCTCAACACCTCCACTTCCTCACCATCAACTGTAACAGGGAGCAGTGCAGACCTGGACTTTGTCATCGAATTTTCTGTTGTCAAGGAGAGAGTGCTGCTCTCCACTGGCTCCCAACTCTGAGTGCAGAGAAGAGCAGGCACACTTTATACAGTTAATGCATCACATGATACTTTACTCTGGCACTCAACTCTGAGTGCAGCGAAGAACAGGCACACTTTTCATCACATGATACTTCCTGCAGCATCCTCCCAACACAGGCTGCAAGCAAAGATAACATCTAATACAAACGACTGCTTCCGTTCTGCGTTCTTGACTCATAGGAAGCAAACAGAACAAACTCGGGCCTGGTGCCAGATGAATCCAGTCTAGAGGCTCGCACACCCATGTCGCACATTCTGTGGTTCAAGCAATCCTAACTGAATGGAGCATTTTGCCAGAGGAGCTAAATTTCTACCAGGCCACAACGTACAATTCTTATGTCAGGTATCCCATCAGATCTTGCCAGACAATTTTTTGGTAAATATTTCCACAGCCTTCTTCAAGTCCATCGCCATCTCCTTTGTCTCACTGATGTGAGCTGCAGGTGATTCAGCTCACACTATTTGACAAAGTCCTCCACCAGGGCCCTGTATTCATCCCCCTGTGCTCCCTTTATACACCCAACCATTGCTGAGTCATCAGAGAATTTCTGCAGATGACATGACTCACTGTTGTATCTGAAGTTCAAGTTATACAGGGTAAACAGGAAGGGAGCCAATATAGTCCCCTGTAGGGCCCCAGTGCTGCTTATAGCCACGTCTGGCACAGCTCTGACACCACACAAACTGTGGTCTGCCAGGCAGGTAGCCCAATGCCAACCTGCATTTAACAAAGAAGCTTCTCCCCCAGCAGTGAGGCCTGTATGGTATTGAAGACACTTGAGAAATAAATAAAAACATGACCCTCACAGTGCTGCCCTGCTTATCCAAATGGGAGTAGGCTCTGTTCAGCAGGTAGCTGACAGCATCTTCAACTCCAATGTGCTCCTGGTAGTCAAACTACAGGAGATCGAGGGCTGATCTGACCAGGGGTTGGAGTTGAGCCAGGACCAGGCTCTCTAGTGTCTTCATGATGTGTGAGGTCAGGACAACTGGACGGTAGTCATTCAAGACTTTTGGTAGGCCCTTCTTGGGTACTTGGACCAGACATGATGATTTCCACATGGTTGGGACCCTTTCCGGGCTGAGGCTGAAAATGTGCTGAAGAACTCCACACGTTTGCTCAGCACGCTCCTTCAGGACCTGGGGGTTCACACCATCCGGTCCCGATGCTTTGCTGTGTCTGAGTTTCTCCAGAGCCCTTCTCACCTCCTCAGTAGTGAGGGTGAGTCCACAGTGACTGGGGAGTTGGTGGAAGGTTTGGAGGGGGAGATGAAGATCAGGACAATAGTAGTTAGTATGTGGAGGTGTGGGTGGTAGGTGCAGGGAGAGGAGGGGGTGTAGACAGCGGTAACCTGTGTTGTTCATCCATGTGTTGAACTGGAGAAGGAAGGAGGGGAGACTTGGTGCTGAGGGAACATCGGGTGACTTGGTACCTGGGCTGGTGCGCAGAGGGGGTGTGACAGGAGGGCAATGTCAAACCTATTGAAGAACTGGTGCATCTCTACTGTGCATCTGCAGAGGGATGTGAGTATAGATGTGCACAGACCAGCTCTCTTCAGCCTCTCAGAAAGTGGAGGCATTGGTGAGCTTTCCAGTGGAGGATGTGTTCTGGGACCATGTGAGATGTGCATTCCCAGGACTCTGAAACTGCTCAAGTTTCTGCCAGAGTGTAACTGATATAAAGAGGGTGTGAGTTCTCCTCGATAACCATCTCTTTTGTCTTGTTGACATTGATGAAGAGGTTAGTTGCCTGGCACCAGGCCTCGAGCTCTTCCACCTCCTCTCTGTAGGCCATCTCATTGTTGTTGGTGATGAGCCCCACTATTGTTGTATCATCAGATTTAGGTCAGGACTGATCTCTGCTGGTCTTCATTCCTCTTCTGTCACCTTTCTCCATCTTCTCTACTTCTCCAGCCATCCAGTATTCACTCCCCCCTCCACTTCATTCTACCCCGTGATCCAGTCTCCACACCCAGACCTTCACTACCTTCTGCCTAAAGAAGTTCTGACACATCAGTCTGAAACCACCAGCCCATTATCTATAGTTCTGTCCCTTGTTCCAGATCCTGATGAAATCATCCAATATCTCCCCTGTCAAAACAGAGTCTCAGACCTTTGAATAAGGTCACCCCTCATTCTTCTAAAGTCTAAGCAATGCAGACACAAACTCTTTAGTCTTTCTTGGCAGGACAGCCTTTTGCCAATCTGGTGTTCCCAAACCAGAAACCATTGGATGAAGCTCGAGATCTATTACACACTACAAAACAGGTGACCCTGACCTTGACAAGGAACTGAGATATGACCTCAGGAAAGTAATCAGTGATGCTATGAGACACCACCAGTGTAAAATCAAGTTCCAACATGATGTCTGTTATGTCAGGGCTTACGTGCTAGAACAGACTTCATAATGAATTTGGGCAGCATCGTGTCAAAGCACGTCCATTCCAGATGAGTTTTGTGTGTTCCCTACACACTTTCAACAGAAGTCACCACCCAACCGACAGACTCCAGAGTACCTGAATCTACAGTCACCATTGTAAACGTAAGATCATTATTCCGGAGGGTGAACTCACGGAAAGCATCTGGCCTGGATGGTGTTCCTGCCCATATCCTGAGATCATGTGGGGATCAGCTGCCAGAGTTATTTGGAGGTATTTTTAACCACTTCCTGTTGCAATTTGATGTGTTCACCCTCTCTAGGAAGACCACTGCATACTGGTACCTAAGAAAAACAAGGTAATGTGCCCCTTACCGATTACCGCCCGGTAGCTCTGACATTATCATCATGAAGTACTTCGAGGTGTTGGTCATGGATCAACCTAATCTAGTTTTCCAGACAATCTCAACCCATTGTTATCTGCCTACCACTGCAATATATCCATATGTCCATGGTGTATGCCAACACCTCCTCCAACCTCCTTGCCCCATTCAATGCTCAATTTTGGGGCATTTAAAAGTACAGACACCCATGCCAGACTGTTGTTTGTTGTCTATCATTTTGCCTTCAGTACCAGATTTCCAAACAAACTCATCACCAAACTCAGAGATCTGGGAGTCAATGCCTCTCTCAACAACTCTCTCAGCAAGATCTTCGACTTCCTGACCCACATTCCTACTCAGGAAGGACAAGCAGCAACATCAATGCCACAATTATTCAGAACTTTGATTCTTCACAGGGCTGCATGCTCAGCCCCTACTCTACTCCCTGTACACCTTTGGGACTGTCATCTAGTGCCTCTGACATCCACCATTATGAGGTGTTTCAAGAGATTTGTCACGACGCACATTAACTCCGGCCTGTCAGACAACCTCAGCCCACTGCAATTCACCTACCACCGTAAATGTTCTCTGGTAACCACTATCTCCCTGGTCCTCTACTCATCCCCGGAGCATTGGGACAGTGAAAATACCAACTGTAGAGATTGGTTGTCATTAGAGCTCTGTTGTCAATCACATAATTAGATTATGAGGACACTCATAATTTATTGTCATTTCGAAATGCATGCCTTAAGAAATGATACAATGTTCCTCCAGTATGATATCACAGAAACACAGGACAGACCAAGACTAAAACTGACAAAACCACATAATTATAACATATAGTTAGAACAGTGCAAAGCAATAACGTAATTTGATAAAGAGCAGACCATGGGCACGGTAAAAAAAAGTCTCAAAGTCCCGATAGCCCCATCATCTCACGCAGACGGTAGAAGGGAGAAACTTCCCCTGCCATGAACCTCCAAGCGCCGCAAACTTGCCGAAGCATTGGAAGCACCCGACCACAGTCCGACTCTGAGTCCGTCCGAAAACTTCGAGCCTCCAACACCGAGCACCATCTCTGCCGAGGACTTCGACCCTGCCCCGGCTGCCAAGCAACAAGCAAAGCCGAGGACTCGGGGCCTTCCTCTCCGGAGATTCTGGACCACACAGTAGCAGCAGCAGCGAAACAGGCATTTCAGAAGTTTCACCAGATGTTCCTCCGTGCTCTCACGTCTGTCTCCATCAAATCAGGATTGTGCATGGCACCCTACTTGACAGATAACAGATATTCACCACCGGAGTGGCCACTGCAAGCTGTGTCATGCCACCATTTTCTCCTCCCGAAAATTCAAAGCAAACTCATCTCCAAACTCTTAGAGCTGGGAATCAACACCTCCACTGGATCGGTGACTTTATGACTAACAGATCACAATCAGCAGGGACAGGCGGTATCTCCTCCGCCACGATTATTTGCAAAACTGGTGGTCCACAAAACTGTGTCCACAGCCCCACACACCACTCCCTGCACACTCATGTCTGTGTGGCCAGATTCTGCTCTATCTCTATCTACAAGTTTGTAGATGATACCAGCATAGTGAGTTGTATCTCAAATAATGACAAGTTGGAGTACAGGAAGGAGATAGAGGAACAGTGACATGGTGTCATGATAATAACCTTTTCCCTCAATGCCAACAGAATGAAAGAGAAAGAGGAGCAGTGTACATGTTCCTGTCTACATCAAAGATGCTGATGTCAGAGATTCAAGTTACCAGGATTGAATATCACCAACACCCTGTCGTAGTTCAAGCAACACACATCAAAGTTGCTGGTGAACGCAGCAGGAAGAGGTACAGTTGACGTTTCAGGCCGAGACCCTTCGTCAGGACTAACTGAAGGAACAGCTAGTAAGAGATTTGAAAGTGGGAGGGGGAGGGGGAGATCCAAAATGATAGGAGAAGACAGGAGGGGGAGGGATAGAGCCGAGAGCTGGACAGGTGATAGGCAAAAGGGATACGAGAGGATCATGGGACAGGAGGTCCGGGGAGAAGGAAAAGGGGGAGCGGGGAAAAAACCCAGAGGATGGGCAAGGGGTATAGTCAGAGGGACAGAGGGAGCAAAAGGAGAGTGCGAGAAAGAATGTGTGTATATAAATAAATAACGGATGGGGTACAAGGGGGAGGTGGGGCATTAGCGGAAGTTAGAGAAGTCAATGTTCATGCCATCAGGTTGGAGGCTACCCAGACGGAATATAAGGTGTTGTTCCTCCAACCTGACTGTGGCTTCATCTTTACAGTAGAGGAGGCAGTGGATAGACATATCAGAATGGGAATGGGATGTGGAATTAAAATGTGTGGCCACTGGGAGATCCTGCTTTCTCTAGCGGACAGAGCGTAGGTGTTCAGCAAAACGATCTCCCAGCCTGCATCGGATCTCGCCAATATATAGAAGGCCACATCGGGAGCACCGGATGCAGTATATCACCCCAACCGACTCACAGGCGAAGTGTCGACTCACCTGGAAGGACTGTCTGGGGCCCTGAATGGTGGTAAGGGAGGAAGTGTAAGGGCATGTGTAGCACTTGTTCCACTTACACGGATAAGTGCCAGGAGGGAGATCAGTGGGGAGGGATGGGGGGGGACGAATGATCAGTGTTAGTTCACCTGCATCGGCATCACATCCAAGAAAGCTCACAAACACCTCTAATTCCTCAGGAGGTTGAACAGTGTCCCCTCAATCCTCATGACTCTTTATTAATACACCATAGAAAGTATCCTACCTAGATTCACCACGGCTTGGTACGGCAACTGCCCTGTCTAAGACACAAGAAACTGCAGAGAGTTGAGGACAAAGCTCAGCACATCATGGAAACCAAACTCCTCTCTCTAAACTTAGTCAACACTTCTTGCTGCCTCAGTAAAATATCCAGCAGAATCAAAGACGTGAGTATGCACGTATCAACTAATTACTATTTCATTGTGATGGTATTTATCTCCATTCTTTTCATCATAGCGCTTGTCAAGATTTGAGCAAAGCACAGCAACGTTTTGCTGCCTGCTTGTATTCAGCCTTGCCTGAGAAATTGGACTGTCGAGTCAACTGACTCTGAAGACTAGCAGTAATCATTTATATTTAGTTGGTCCTTTCTGCTGCAGTGTTGGCATCGCTTTCCATTTGAGAGTTTTAGTTAATGGCCCTGTTTGACCCAGTGTTTATTGTTTTCTTTACCATCTAACTCTGTTTGTAGGGGACAACCTACAGGCAATGGAATCTGTTCTCAGACTCCTCAATGTTATAGAAGCATTGAGGCAGATAATCTTGTGCAGACAAGCCCAATCTCAGCAGGAGGAACCGGTATCATCCATAGCTGCAGCTGTTGAACAGCTCACCACAGACAATCGGACTCGGGTGTCCGCGATTTCTGCTCTCTTGTCTGCAGTCCACCAGCTCACTGTGGACAGCCAGGATCAGCTGACAGCCATTAAGGCTCTCGCCAACGTAATTCAGCAGCTTTTGGCTGCCTCAGTCCCACTCCCAGCATCTCGCTAGTCCTCCTTTTCTGCTGCCCAGACAATCTCTGCTATTAATGCTCCCGCTCATGTGCCCGGACCAAAACTGACTCTCGTAAGAGTCGTGGATTTCCATCAGCACCCTGGACACGACATTGTGGTAATGTAGTTGACCTTCCAGGGGCAATGAAGCCTTTGTTACATCCTGATCTTTCCCAACCCATCTGGGTTGTGGGCAGACTCCAGCAAAACATTTCCATGGGGGTCCGGTATTCATAATAGGAGGAATGTAGACATTCTGACCGTGTCCTTGACCACCCCTTCCAGTAGGTGGTGCTGTTGAGAGTGACGGTGGCTTACCCTGTTAGACACCCCGTCCCCTTCATTCTGTCACTACACACCTTGTTCTCTTATAGGGAACATTTTAGAACCTGTTTCTCCTTATCCTCCATCATACCTTTCTCCCTCCCTTCTCCCATTCTCGTTTCATCCTTCTGAGAAACCATGTTTCAGTGTGTGTGGGATCTGTGGGATCAAACATTTCACACACTCTTCTGCTCTCCTCAGTACTGTGTGATACCAGAGTCTTCAGCCAGTTAGTACTCTGTTGTTGAGTCAAATCTCACCTGTCCAAAGTGGGAATATAAACACTTGAGAAAACCGACCATAACTTATCACAAATGCAGTGGGGTGCTCTCCTTTTCACGGTCTACACTTATGCAGAGCCTCCACTGGGTTACTTCAATTAGTTCCTGCAGCTTTTAATAGAGCATCCTGTAAATCACACAGTGTCCCCTGGCCTTGTGTATGTTCCTCTGGCAGGGCTGAGTGAAACACTGAAGTTAGACACCGAAGGGTTAACTTCCACTCCTTTGCTCCATCTAAACTGTGAATTATCTTGTGCTGCTGAGTGAGCTGGAAAAGTTCTCGAGGATCGTCTCCCAGGCCGCACTTTGGTATATTCATAGTTATCGCACTTAATTGGGCCACGTCAAAAGGTGTTGTGTCACATCTATGTCAGGATGCTGTTTATTGACTGTAGCTCAGCGGTTAACACCATCACTCCTACAGTCCTAATCGATAAAATACAGAACCTGGGTCTCTGTGCCTCCCTCTGCAATTGGATCCTTGACTTCCTAACTGGAAGACCACAATCCATACGGATTGGTATTAATAACTCCTCCTTGCTGGTGCTCAACACTGGCACACCTCAGGGATGTGTGCTGACCCCACTGCTCTACTCTCTCTATACCCATGACTGTGTGGCTAGACATAGCTCAAATGCCATCTATAAATTTGCTAATGATGCAACAATTATTGGCAGAATCTCAGATAGAGATGAGAGGGCGTACAGGAGCAAAATATAAACATCGACTGTACTCTTTTCCATGGAAGCTGCCTGGCCTGCTGAGTTTCTCCAGCATTTTGTGTGTGTTGCTCTCATTTCCTTTCTTCTACCTCCCTCCCGTTTGGACGAGTGGAGTGTCATTTGCAATTTTCCAGTCCTTCAGCACCATGCCAGAATCTAGTGATTCTTGAAAGATCATTACTATCTCTTCACAATCTCTTCAGCCACCTCTTTCAGAACCCTGGCGTGTAGTCCATCTGGACCAGATGACTTATCCACCTTCAGACATTCAGGCTTCTGAGCACTTTCTCCCGAGTAATAGCAACTGCACTCACTTTTGCCCCCTGATGCTCTTGAACTTCCAGCATACTGTTAGTGTCTTCCACAGTGAATACTGATATAAGATACTTATTCAGTTCATCTACCATTTCCTAGTCCCACATTACTACCTCTCAGCATTATTTTCCAGGGTCCAATACCTACTCTCACCTTTCATTTATTCTTTATATATCTTAAAAATCTTTTGGTATCCTCTTTGATATTATTGGCTAGATTACAACCATCTTTCATCTTTTCCATCCTTATGACTTTCTAAGTTGCCTTCTGTTGGTTTTTAAAAATATCACAATCCACTGTATTCCCACTAATATTTCTCTATTATATTTCCTCTCTTTTGCTTTTATGTTATCTTTGACTTCCTTTGTCAGCCAGTTTCTTCATCCTGCCTTGATAATACTTCTTCTCTGAGATCGTGTATCCACTGTGTGCCTTCCTAAACATTCCCAAAACTCTCACTGTCGTGGTTCTGCCATCAGCCCTGGTAGCATACCCATCCAATCAACTTAGGCAAGCTCCTCTCTCATGCCTCTATAATTTCTTTTACTCCACTGTAATACTGACAGATCTGACTTCAACTTCTCCCTCACAAATTGCACAGTGAATTCTATCATTGTACGATTACTGCCTCCTCAGAGTCCTTTTATCTTAAGCTCCTTATCAAATCCAGTTCATTATGCAACACCCAAACCAGAACAGCCTTGTGGGTTCAACCACAACCTGCTCTCACAAGTCACCTCATAGACATCCTATGAATTCTACCTCTTGAGATCTAGAACCAGCCTGATTTTGCCAATCAATTCAATTAAATTCAAGTTTAATTGTCATTCAACTATATATGAATACTCATGAATACAATCAAATAAGACAGTGTTACTCCAGGGCCAAGGTGCAAACAACATCACCAACAGTCACTCACAGCACAAAGCACACATAGCATGTTTTGGGTAGAACAGGGGTCCCCAACTTATTTTGCACCGCAGACCGGTTTAATATTGACAATATTCTTGCGGACCGGCTGACCGGTGGGGGGGCGGGAGGGGGAGGATGTTCAAGTAGGGTTAAACTCACCTCAACATGTCTTTTACAGTTAGGGTTGCCAACTTTCTCACTCCCAAATAAGGGACAAAAGTAGCAGTTAAATCCTGACGAAGGGTCCCAGCCTGAAACGTCGACTGTACCTCTTGCTATAGATGCTGCCTGGCCTGCTGCGTTCACCAGCATTTTTGGCGTTTGTTGATGGGACACTTGTGTTTTACCCCAAAAAAGACTACCATGACCATGAATCCTTGCGCAGGTACCTGTGTGCGCACGCGTGACATGCGCATGCGCATATGTGCCGATCTTTCCCCCCGCAAATTCGTTTTGCCATAATCTTCCCGACTACGCTGTACATACATCATTTCTATTTTATATAGGCTGTGTATTTATCATATCATTCCTGCTTTTACTATACGTTAGTTTTATTTTAGGTTTTATGTGTTATTTGGTATGATTTGGTAGGTTATTTTTTGGGTCTGGGAACGCTCAAAAAATTTTCCCATATAAATTAATGGTAATTGCTTCTTCGCTTTACGCCATTTCGGCACGAAAGGTTTCATAGGAGCGCTGTACCTTAGTGGGGGTTATATGGGACAAGGGCAGTCCTGTATGGCACAAACCAATTTAGCCCAATATATGGGATGTCCCGGCTAATATGGGACAGTTGGCAACCCTATCATCAAGTTCAACAGTGCATGATAGGGAATGAGGAAAGGTGCAGCTGACTCATATCGTTTCCTCGCGGCCCGGTAGCCCATGCTTTGCGGCTCACTGGTTGGGGACCGCTGGGGTGGAACAATCGAGCCTCTCAATAAAAGAGTCCAAACTCAAGCCATCAAATGCTGCTGCAATCAGCAGACGACCACAACAGAGCGTGTCTTCTACCGAGTGAACACTGGGGGAGCTGGGGAGCAGCATGGACACTGCGCGACACTGCCCCCGATGGAGCACACTGGCTCCGACACCTCTCTTCTGATGGCTGGAACAGGTGATACTGCGATCTAAGGCCTAGTCTTTGCACGTAGAAGATAGCAACTACATATTGTATAACGGTAGAATATAGCCATGCAATGTATATTTATATTTAGTACTGACTCTGAGTTCGTTGCCAAGTGAACACCAGGGGGCGGGGGGAAGCAGCACCAACTCCAGCCTGGATGCTGCTCCACATTTCTCCCCCGGTGGGGCACACAGGCTCCAACCTCTCTCCTGGTGATTGTAAACCGGCAACACCATGGCTTGAGGCTCTGGGTCCATTGAATGCCACTGAAATCTGCCACCATCCACAAACAGAGCTTGTCTTCTGCTGAGCAAACACTGGGGAGTGGGGAGAGGGCAGCACCACTTCCAGCATTTAACCACTACACCTCCCCCAGTGGAGCACAAAGGCTCTAACGCCTCTCTCCGGTCAGCTGTAAGCAGGCCAAATCTTGGCTTGAGGGTGAGCTCTCGCTATGACTGAGGCCACACGTCCCCTCTGCCATCCGACCTTGCTCACCGCCAATAAATCCATAAATCCAACTTATGGCATTCCACGTTAACAATGCATTCCATACTACCCCCTCTGTCTACCTGCCTGTCCTTTCCATATGATGTGTATTCTTGGATGTTAACCTCTCGACGAGGATCTTCTTTCAGCCATGACTTAGTGATGCCCACAATTAACAATCTCTCACTGTGCTACAAGATCATCAACCTTACAGATCTTTATCTCCATTCAAGCAGATCAACAGTAGGGGCGTCACTGTGTCCACTTTTAAGGTCTTTGATCCATGGGGACAAAATTGCTCCATAATAGTAATTCATGTGTGGATCCAAAACAGCTGGGGAAGATCTTAAACAAATTCTTTGTGTCTGTATTTACTCAGGGGATGGATACATTGTCTGTAGAAGTACAGCAAAGAGGCATCAACTTCATGGTCCCTTTACAGATCACAGAGGACAACGTGTTTGCTACGTTGAGGCAAATCAGGTGGATAAATCCCCAATATCTGACAAGATGTTTCCTGGCTTCCTACAAGTGCAGAAATTTCTGGGGCCCGAGCAAAGATATTTAAAACATCCTGAGTGACAGGAGAGATAACAGAGGATTAAGGATAGCAAATGTTGTTCCACTGTTTAAAAATAAAAGGCTCTAAACATAAACCACAAAATTATAGACCAGTCAGTCTCACATCAGTTGTGGGAAAGTTTTCAGAAGGTATTCTAAGTGACTGGATTTATAGGTATTTGGATAGACATGGGTTAATTAAGGATAATCAGCTTGGCTTTGTGCTTGGTAGGTCATGTCCAGCCAATCTTATAGAGTTTTTCGAGGAAGTCAACAGGAAAGTTGATGAAGGCAAGGCAGTGGATGTTGTCTACATGGAATTCAGTAAGGCATTTGACAACATCCCATATGGGAGGCTGGTCAAGAAGGTTTAGTTGCTTGGCATTCAGGATGTGGTAGTAAATTGGATTAGACATTGTCTTTGTGGGAGAAGCCAGGGAGTGGTGGTAGAGGGTTGCCTCTCTGGTAGCCTGTGACTGGTGGTGTGCTGCAGGGATCGGTGCTGGGTCCTTTGTTGCTTGTCATCTGTATCAATGATCTGGAAGATAATATGGTTAACTGGATCAGCAAATTTGCGGATGACACCAAAACGCCAAAGGTGTGGTAGACAGTGAGGAAGGCTTTCATGAAAAATGGCAGATGGGATTTAGTGCAGACAAGTGCGAGATATTCCACTTTGGTAGGACAAACGAGGGTAGGTCCTACACAGTGAACAGTAGGGCACAGAGGAGTGTGGTAGAACAAAGGGATCTGGGAATACAGGTCTGTAATTCATGAAAAGTGGTAACTCAGATAGGTAGGGTCATAAAGAAAGCTTTTGGTACATTGGCCTTCATAAATTGATGTTTTCAGTACTGGAGATGGGATGTATGTTGAAGTTGTGTAAGTTGTTGGTGAGGACTAATTTGGAGTATTGTTTGCTGTTTTGGTCACTTATCTTCAGAGAAAGATGTAAACAAGGCTGAAAGAGTACCAAGAAAACCGGATGTTGCCAGTTCTGGAGGACCTCAGTTATAAGGGAAATTGAATAGATTAGGACAGAATTCTTTAGAACAGAGAAGCTTGAGAGGAGATTTGATGGAGGTATGCAGAATTATGAGGGATATATATAGCGTAAATGCAAGCAGGATTTTTCCACTGAGGTTCGTTGGGACAACAACCAGAAGTTATGGGTTAAGTGTGAAAGGTGCAAAGTTGAAGGGAACATGAAGGGAAACTTCTTCACTCAGAGGGTTGTGAGAGTGTGGAATGAGCTGCCAGCACAAGTGCTGCATGTGAGTTCGATTTCAATGTTTAAGAGAAGTTTGGATAGATACATGGATAATAGAGATTTGGAGGGCTATAGTCCCGGTGAAGATCAATGGGAGTAGATAGTTTAAATAGTTACAGCATGGACTAGATGGGCTGAAGGGCCCGTTTCTGTGCTGTACCTCTCGATGACTCCATGTATTCCCGTGAAAAAAGCTGTTCATGAGATGGTTCACAAAACGTTGTTTGGAGAACAATCTCACATTCCTTCAGTAAAAGGCAAGAACAAAGTCATTGGAATTGTCCATTTCCACAGTCCTCACCCACTCCTTATTTGAAGCGATGGCTCCATTTCTTAAAGCCATTCCCAAGCTTGGTGCACATGACTCTGAGAACCCACTGCTCCCGTGGGAAGGCAGGACCTCCATCGGGGATTGAGTGATATGGGAAACTATGACAACATCAGCTGGTGAAGGAGCAAAGTTGAAGCCGACATGTTGGACAGGGGAGGAGACGTGAGGAGACTGAGCACAATGTCCACAGACTCACAGGGAAGGTGAAGGAATGGGAATTCACCCGCTGGTACTGTAGGGTCTGGAGGTCAGCAACGTTCCCCGGTGGAACAATGCGACAGAACTTTCCCGGTGAAAAGTCCCGTCATGTTTCCTGTTCGTGGGTGATTGTACTGTAAACAGGAAGGGCTCTTTTTGTGAGTTAATATGTACGCTCTGGGTGGAGTCGCTGAATCCGGATGACAGCAAATGCAGAATGATTGTAGTCTCACTGTCAAATTCTTTATTGCTTCCTGCTTCACTTGATCACCCTACCCAAGTTCGCACTTTGATTCGTCGCAAGCCAAAGTGAAAGTACAAGCAAGAGAAACAGACTTGGATCCCTGCGGGCTAAAGCGCAGTCAACACGCCGGCGCAGATCACTGAGTTTACACAACAACAAACATGGGAAGCGGTGAGTTTATATCTTCAGTCCGTTACTGAGACCATCCCGCCCCCAGTTCTCGAGATAAAAACAAAGAAGTTAACATTTTCACATTGCATTTCAGATTTTTCAAAGGTCGGCTGTTTTCACTTCCCAACCATGGACAAACGGTAAGTTTCCATAATCAGGGTGTGAATTCGTTAACCTGTTTCAAACAGACAGCTGATGCTCTGTCTCCCTGGTCTTTGTCAGGAATCTGGACACTCTGAGGAACTACTTGCGTAACTACAACCCCCCTGTGGGCTGTGGAGACTGTATAAACATCCTGCTCTTCGGCATGGTGGGGGCTGGGAAATCATCCATCATCAACACCTTCCTCTCGGCTCTGGATCCACAAGGAACGACCATAACCTGTGTCCCGACGGGGATGAATCCCCAGTCTCTCACAAAAGAGGTACACACACTGCTGTCACTTTAAAATAAACACGCACTATACGTTGCTCTATTCACCGCCCTATCTCTGTCTCCCTGATGTCCACACCAGAGGGAGTGAAAGGTCACCCCACTCCAATCTATTGGCTGGAAAGCACTCGGGAGGTCCTGAGGCAGGGAACGTTGCATTTGAACCCAACTCTCTGATATCAGTGTACAATTTGCTGGGGAATTAAGAAGGGAGGGAGGCAAAGGAAATTATAGGCCAAATAGCCCGAGGCCAGTGGCTGGAAAATGAAAGGCTCCATCAACCTATGATAAGGTTTCACTACACCTGGAGGCCCATAACAAAACAGGCCAAAATCAGAATGATTTCCTTATGGGGAAATTTTACCCGAAAAATCTGTTGGAATTCTTTGAGGAAATAGCAGGCAGGATAGACAAAGTAGAGACAATGGATATTTACTCGGATTTTCTGAAAAGCTTTGACAAGGAGCCACACATGAAACTTCTAAACAAGTTAATAGCCTAGGGTATTACAGGAGAGTTACTGGCATGGACAGAAGTTTAGCTGACTGTCAGGAGACAAAGAGTAGGAATAGCTGAGGCTTTTCCTGGCTGTCTGCTGGTGACGTGATGTTACACAGGCAACACACCTCAAAGTTGCTGGTGAACGCAACAGGCCAGGCAGCATCTCTAGGAAGAGGTACAGTCGATGTTTCAGGCCGAGACCCTTCGTCAGGACTAACTAGCATCTGCAGAATTCCTGTTGTTTGGTGTTACACAGGGATGCTTTCATTCACGTTATATGTGAATGATTTAAGATGGAATCAATTGCTTTGTTGTCAATTTTGTGGGTGATACGAAGATAGGTGGAGGAGCAAGGTAAGCTTGAGAAAGCAGGGAGTCTGTGAAAGAATGGAGATAGATTGGGAGAATGGTTGTGTGAAGTGGCATTTGCAATTTCCAGTCCTTCAGAACCAATCTAGAATCTAGTGTTTATTCAAAGATGACTACTGATGCCTCCACAATCTCTTCAGGAACCCCTTTCAGAGCCTGGGCTGCAGTTCATCAGGTTTCAGTGACTTTTCTACATTCAAACCTTTCCACTTCCCATCACCTTCTCCTTACTAACAGCAGCTACACTCACTCCGAGTCCCTGACTCTCTGCTGGTGTCTTCCACAGTGAAGACTGACAGACTACTTATGGATTTCATCTGCCAGTTCTGTGTTCCCCATTACATCCTCTCCTGCATTATATTCCAGTGGGCTGATACCCCCTTTTGCCTCTCTTTGACTCTATATATCTGAAAAATCTTTTGGTATAATTTTTACATTCTTGAATAGCTTATCCTCAAAGTTCTTCTTTTCTCTGCTTCTAGATTTTTCAGCTGCCTTCTGCTGGTTTTTAACTCTAACTTCCCACTACTTTTTGCTACATTATATGCCCTTTCTTTTGTTTTACTGCAGTCTTTGACTTTCATTGCTAGCCATGGTTACCTCATCACACCCACATCCCCTTTAGAATACTTCTCCCACTATGGGATGAATCTATCCTGCACCTTTTGAATTGCTCCCAGAAACTCTGTCTGTTGCTCTACTGCTGCCATCCCTGCTAGTGTCCCCTTTCAATCAACGTTGGCCAGCTCCTCTCTCATGCCTTTGTGATTCCCTTTACTCCATTGTAAAACTGATGCATCCATTTTTTGATTCTCCCTCAAAATCTCAGGGTGAATTCCATCATATTCTGAACTCTGCCTCCAAAGGGTTCCTTTACCAAACTCCCATATCAAATCCAGTTTATTTCACAACACCAAATCCAGAATGACCTTCTCCCGAGTGGGCTTAACCTCAAATTCTTCTAAAAGGTCAAGTTGTAGGCATTCTACAAATTCCTTCTCTTGAGAACATTCCCTGTTCCTTTCTCCATGGATGCTGCCTGATATGCTAAGAATTCTCCACATTTCTGCTCTCTCATCCCAAGACTGTCCTTATTAATTTGGTTTTCTTGGTGAACTGGAATGTTGCAGTTTGAAAGGGGAATCCAGAGATTCCAGAAACATTGCTGCAGTCAGAGTGTCTCTGGGTCTGTACACCAGGGATTCACCTGCCCTCTCAGGGAAATATAAACAGTCCCAGGGCAGCAAGGGAAGCGGAGTTTCCTTGTGTCATGAGACATCATGTGATGGAGAGAAGGTCAGGGAGATCTCCCACAGACTGGGATGTCCTGTCACTGAGGGAAGAGCAAGGAGTTCTCCCAAAGATTGGAATGTCCCATCACTGAGGGTAAAGAAAGTTTTCCTGTGTCCCACAGCACATTTTTAGCCATCAGCCAATGACCCAAAGCAGATATTCTATCGATCCCCATTCTATAGTTTATGGGATCTTGCTGTGTAAATACTGTGTTCTGTGTTCCACATTACACAGAACCTCACTCTCCATGAAAGATGTCATAGAAATGTACAACTTTTTAAAAATTTACAGCTGATGTCCTACAGAGCAGGAAGTTTAAAGTTTTGGGATTCAGCTGGATGGAATGCTCTGGAGAATGCTGATCGGGCAAACACAGTGTTACGGATGATCCTGGAAGGAAGAGTTCCCAAAGGAACAAATGTGAGTTTTCTCCATTACTTCATACTCCTGATTTCCACAACCCATTAAACACTGAACAACCTCAGAGAGCGAAGGGAGAAATGGCTCCAATACAAGTTTCTGATGCAACAGACATGGTTCAGAAGACTGGGTCCACATTCTGATCGGGATGAAGCTGCAATGTAGATTGAGAGAGGGTGGCACTCTGTAAAAGAAATTAGAGGGAAACATGAAACAAAGGGTAACTCTTGAGAACACAGTGATAGTGATTAGTCCTGGAGTTACACATGGGTACAAATAAGAGGTTTGTACAGGAGTAACATACATGGCCAGAGTGACAGATATTAGTCCTGGAGTAACACACTGGGACAAAGATTAATCCTGGTGTTACACGCAGGGCCAGAGTGACAGAGAATAGTCCTGGAATGACACACGGGGACATAGTGACAGAGATTAGTCCTAGTATAGCACACAGAGACAGAGATTAGTCGTGGAGTTACACATGGGGACAGTGACAGAGATTGTTTGGGGAGTTTCACGCCATTCTGCCGGCTTTCTCACCACTGGCTGTCCCCACCTCACCCGCCCTCTACACATTGTTGGGACACGTTGATCTCTTGTCCACGTGAGGGAGGACTGAGTGTTGTGCTGACATCCTCCACATGATACAGGTCAGGAGACGGAGCAGTGATGGGGAAATGGATCAATCCCAGCAACACATGACCCCAGCATCCGCTCCACTGCTAGTGAAGGTCACAGGGTCACCTGCCCCCATGATGGTCCGACCCCTGCTCCAACTCACCTGGAGCAGCTCCTCCTTGTCTCCTACCAGTTGCCTTCTGCTGGCGTCCATTATGGGCCAACCTCTCCACCATGTGGGGTTTGATGCTGGAATTCTGTGTGTGGCCATGAGATCATGTCTTCCTTCCAAACTGATGTGAGAACAGACACTCAGGAGTCAATGGCCATGGGCCAACAGAAGAAGGGTGTTGCGGTTCAGTTCTGCTTACTGAATTGGAGCAGAAGGCTGGGGTTAGTGGAGGGACGGGTGGGGTGGTGTATGTTTTCCCTTGTAGGATTTTGTGAGTGAAACATTCGAAAGGCATTTTTTGTGTTGAACAAAATCCACAGTTCTTTATTCCCATTACAGAAAAACCAAAGCAGTCATCTTAAACTGATGCCATTTTATCAGACATCGTTTCGAACATAGAATATAGAATAGTACAACACAGTACAGGCAATTCGGCCCACAATGTTGTGCCAACCCTCAAACCCTGCCTCCCAAAAAAGCTCCCACCTTAAATTCCTCCATATACCTGTCTAGTAGTCTCTTAAACTTCACTAGTGTATCTGCCTCCACCACTGACTCAGGCAGTGCATTCCACGCACCAACCACTCTGAGTAAAAAACCTTCCTCTAATATCCCCCTTGAACTTCCCACCCCTTACCTTAAAGCCATGTCCTCTTGTATTGAGCAGTGGTGCCCTGGGGAAGAGGCGCTGGCTATCCACTCTATCTATTCCTCTTATTATCCTGTACACCACTATCATGTCTCCTCTCATCCTCCTTCTCTCCAAAGAGTAAAGCCCTAGATCCCTTAATCTCTGATCATAAACATACTTTCTATACCAGGCAGCATCCTGGTAAATCTCCTCTGTACCCTTTCAAATGCTTCCACATCCTTCCTATAGTGAGGTGACCAGAACTGGACACAGTACTCCAAGTGTGGCCTAACCAGAGTTTTATAGAGCTATATAGCCTCATTACATCGCGACTCTTAAACTCTATCCCTCGACTTATGAAAGCTAACACTCCATAAGCTTTCTTAACTACCCTATCCACCTGTGAGGCAATTTTCAGGGATCTGTGGACATGTACCCTGAGATCCCTCTGCTCCTCCACACTACCAAGTATCCTGCCATTTACTTTGTACTCTGCCTTGGAGTTTGTCCTTCCAAAGTGTACCACCTCACACTTCTCCGGGTTGAACTCCATCTGCCACCTCTCAGCCCACTTCCGCATCCTATCAATGTCTTCCTGCAATCTTTGACAATCCCCTACACTACCTACAACACCACCAAACTTTGTGTCGTCTGCAAACTTGCCAACCCACCCTTCTACCCCAACATCCAGGTCGTTAATAAAAATCACGAAAAGTAGAGGTCCCAGAACAGATCCTTGTGGGACACTAGTCACAATCCCCCAATCTGAATGTACTCCCTCCACCACCACCCTCTGCCTTCTGCAGGCAAGCCAATTCTGAATCCACCTGGCCAAACTTCCCTGGATCCCATGCCTTCTAACTTTCTGAATAAGCCTACCATGTGGAACTTGTCAAATGCCTTAGTAAAATCCATATAGATCACATCCACTGCACTACCCTCATCTATATGCCTGGTCACCTCCTCAAAGAACTCTATCAGGCTTGTTAGACACGATCTGCCCTTCACAAAGCCATGCTGACTGTCCCTGATCAGACTATAATTCTCTAAATGCCAATAGATCCTATCTCTAAGAATCTTTTCCAACAGCTTTCCCACCACAGACATAAAGCTCACTGGCCCATAATTACCCGGACTATCCCTACTACCTTTCTTGAACAAGGGGACAACATTCGCCTCCCTCCAATCCTCTGGTGGACAATTCCCGTGGACAACGAGGACATAAAGATCCTAGCCAGAGGCTCAGCAATCTCTTCCCTCGCCTCGTGGAGCAGCCTGGGGAATATTCTGTCAGGCCCCGGGGACTTATCTGTCCTAATGTATTTTAACAACTCCAACACCTCCTCTCCCTTAATATCAACATGCTCCAGAACATCAACCTCACTCATATTGTCCTCACCATCATCAAGTTCCCTCTCATTGGTGAATACTGAAGAGAAGTATTCATTGAGGACCTCGCTCACTTCCACAGCCTCCAGGCACATCTTCCCACCTTTATCTCTAATCGGTCCTACCTTCACGCCTGTCATCCTTTTTTTCTTCACATAATTGAAGAATGCCTTGGGGCTTTCCTTTACCCTACTCGCCAAGGCCTTCACATGCCCCCTTCTTGCTCTTCTCAACCCCTTCTTAAGCTCCTTTCTTGCTTCCCTATATTCCTCAATAGACTCATCTGATCCTTGCTTCCTAAACCTCATGTAGGCTGCCATCTTCCACCTGACTAGATTTTCCACCTCACTTGTCACCCATGGTTCCTTCACCCTACCACTCTTTATCTTCCTCACCGGGACAAATTTATCCCTAACATCCCGCAAGAGATCTCTAAACATCGACCACATGTCCATAGTACATTTCCCTGCAAAAACATCATCCCAATTCACACCCGCAAGTTCTAGCCTTATAGCCTCATAATTTGCCTTTCCCCAATGAAAAATTTTCCTGTCCTCTCTGATTCTATCCTTTTCCATGATAATGCTAAAGGCCAGGGAGCGGTGGTCACTGCCCCCTAGATGCTCACACACTGAGAGATCTGTGACCTGACCCGGTTCATTACCTAGTACTAGACCTAGTATGGCATTCCCCCTGGTCGGCCTGTCCACATACTGTGACAGGAATCCATCCTGGACACACTTAACAAACTCTGCCCCATCTAAACCCTTGGAACTAATCAGGTGCCAATCAATATTAGGGAAGTTAAAGTCACCCATGAAAACAACCCTGTTATCTTTGCATCTTTCCAAAATCTGCCTCCCAATCTGCTCCTCTGTATCTCTGCTGCTACCAGGGGGCCTATAGAAAACCCCCAATAGAGTACCTGCTCCCTTCCTGTTCCTGACTTCCACCCATATTGACTCAAAAGAGGATCCTGCTACATTACCCACCCTTTCTGTCACTGTAATAGTATCCCTGACCAGTAATCCCACACCTCCTCCCCTTTTCCCGCCCTCTCTATCCCTTTCAAAGCACTGAAATCCAGGAATATTGAGAATCCATTCCTGCCCTGGTGCCAGCCAAGTTTCTGTATCACAATTCTACATCATAATTCCATGTATGTATCCAAGCTCTCAGTTCATCACCTTTGTTCGTGATGCTTCTTGCATTGAGGTACACACATTTCAGCCCTTCTACCTTACCGTCTTTACACTGTTTATTCTGCTTCTGTTTCCTCAACGCCTCTCTGTATGTTAGAGCTGGCTTTACCTCATGCACTTCTTTCACTGTTCTATCGCTCCGGGTCCCATCTCCCTCGTAACTTAGTTTAAACCCTCCCGAACCATGCTAGCAAACCTACCTGCAAGGATATTGCTTCCCCCTCGAGTTCAGGTACAACCCATCCAATCTGTACAGGTCCCACGTTCCCCAGAAGCGATCCCAATGATCCAAAAATCAAAAACCCTGCTCCCTGCACCAACTCCTCAGCCACGCATTCAACTGCCATCTCCTCCAATTCTTACCATCACTGTCACATAGCACTGGCAGCAATTCTGAGAATGCCACCCTTGAGGTCCTGTTCTTCAGCCTTCTGCCCAGTTCCCGAAACTCACACTTCAGGACCTCATCCCTCTTCCTGACTATGTTGTTGGTCCCAACATGTATCACGACTTCTGGTTGCTTCCCCTCTCGTACCAGGATGTCTTGCACCCGGTCAGAGACCTCCCGGACCCTGGCACCCGGGAGGCAACAAACCATGCGGGTGTCCTTCTCACGTCCACAAAATCTCCTGTCTGCTCCCCTGACTATAGAGTCTCCAATGACGACAGCTCTCCTTTTCTCCGTCCCCCCCTCCTGCACCACAGGGTCATACTCAGTGCCGAAGGCCCTGCCACTGTGGCTCACACCTGTTCGGTTTCTTAAAGTCAACACGACAACTCAATGATGGAGTCTGTGAATTATGTAGAACAGTTTCTATTATGAACAATATTTTCCATCTGTCTCCCATTACATTCCCCTTCCTGCGATAATGTGGGTTTCTCCCTGATGATCCTGGTTTCTGGCTCCCACATCCCAATGACGTGCAGGTCATTGGGTCAGTCTGCTGCTGTCATTTCCAGTGGGTTGTCAGAATGGTGGGGAATTGATGGGGAGATGAGAGAAGTGTGAACTGACTAAGGGCTAGCATAGACTAGACTGGCTGAATGGCCAAAGGCAAATAACATGAACAAAAACTGCTGAACTCACCATTTACCTTCCTATCACCCAGTAACCTGGATACAATACACACGATTGTCTCTCCCACATTACTGATGGAGATGAACAGCTCACACTCCTCAGGATTAAATTTCCCATCAGTTTACACACTGACCAACCATCTGTATCATCCTGCAGTGTGAACATAAAAACATCAAAAATAGGAGCAGGAGCAGGCCATCCGGCCCATCGAGTCTGCCCCGCCATTCAATAAGATAACGGCTGATCTGTCCTTAAACTCAGCTCCATCTTCCTGCCTTTTCCCCATAACTATGCAAAAATCTATCTAACTGTATCTTAAATATATTTAGTGAAGAAGCCTCAACTGCTTCCCCGGGCAGAGAATTCCACAGATTTACCACTGTCTAGGGAAAAAAAAAATTCTCCTCAAATCCTTCCTAAATCTTATCCATTTTGGACAATCTTCTCCCCTGAATCTTGAGGTAATATCCCCTATTTCTCGTCTCATCTACTAATGGAAACAACTTTCGCTTTCCTATCCCTTTCAAAATTTTTTGTTTCTATAAGATCCCCTCTCATTCTTCTGAATTCCAGACAGAATAGTCCCAGGCGACTCAATCTCTCTTCATAGGTTATCCCCTTCATCTCTGGAATCAACCTGTTGAACCTCCTCTGCACTGCCTCCAAAGACAGCATATCCTTCCTCAAATACGGAGACCAGAAATGCACACAGTACTCCAGGTGCAAACTCACCAGTACCCTGTATAGTTGCAGCATAACCTCCCTACTCTTGAATTCAATCCCTCTAACAATGAAGGCCAACAGTCCGTTTGCCTTCTTAATAACCTGTTGTAGCTACAAGCCAACTTCTTACGATTCATGAACAAGCACTCCCAAGTCCCTCTGCACAACAGCATGTTGCAATCTTTCACCATTTAAATAATAACCTGCTCTTCTATTATTCCTTCCAAAGTGGATGATCTCGCATTTACTAACTATTTACAAACTATTCCATCTGCCAGACCTTGGCCCACTCACTTAACCTATCTATATCCCTCTGCAGACTCTTCACATCCTCTGTACAATTTGCTTTTCCACTCAGTTTAGTGTCAACAGTAAATTTTGCTACACTATACTCAGTCCCCTCTTCCAAATCATCAATGTAAGACGTAAACATCTGCTGGCCCAGCACCGACCCCTCGTCACCCCACTCACCACTGACTGCCAACCGGAGAAACACCCATTTATACCAACGCTCTGCCTTCTATTGGTTAACCAATCCACTATCCATGCCAATACACTTCCTCCAACTCCATGCATCCGTATCTTATTTATAAGTCTCTTGTGCGGCACCTTATCGAAAGCCTTCTGGAAATCCAAGTATACGACATCCACCTGTTCCCCTCTATCCACTGCACTCATTATGTCCTCAAAGAACTCCAGTAAGTTTGTCAAACAGGACCAGCCCTTTCTGAATCCATGTTGTGTCTGTCTAATGGAACCACTCCTTTCTAAATGTTTCACTATTTCTTCCTTAGTGACAGCTTCAAGCATTTTCCGGACTACAGATGTTAAGCTAACTGGCTTATAGTTGCCCGTCTTTTGCCTACATGCTGTTAAAAAAAAGTGGCGGGACATTTGCTGTCTTCCAGTCCGCCGGGCCCTACTCAGAGTCTAGAGTGTTTTGGTAAATGATTACCAACGCGTCTACTATACCCCTGTCAATTCGCTCAGCACCCTAGGATTCATCCTATCAGGACCAGGGGACTTATCTACCTTCAGGCCCTCTAATTTGCTCATCACTATCTCTTCAGTGACAGTGATTTTATCGAGGTCCTCACCTCCCATTTCGTTAATAATATAATTCTTTGGCATATTAGATGTGTCTTCCACTGTGAAGACCAACACAAAATAGTCATTCAATGCCTCAGCAATTTCCTTATCACCCAATATCAATTTCCCCTTCTCGCCTTACAAGGGACCTACGTTGACTTTAGCCACCCTCTTCCGCTTTATAAAAACTTTTGCTATCTGTTTTTATATTTTGTACTAATTTACTTTCATACTCTATCTTCCCTTTCCTTATTTCATGTTTAGTTGTTCTTTGTCGCTTTTTAAAGTTTTCCCAATCCTCCAGTCTCCCACAACCCTTTGCGACTTTGTACACATGAGCTTTTAATTTGATACTATCTTTTATTTCCTCAGTTATCCTGGGCTGGTTCTCCCCACACTTACTGTCCTTACTTTTGACTGGAATACACTTTTGTTGTACACCGTGAAAAATCTCTTTGAAAGTATTCCACTATTCCCCAACTGTCCTACCAAATAGCCTGTGTGCTCCGAATCCACATTAGCCAACTCCTCCCTCTTCCCATTGTAGTCTCCTTTGTTCAAGCATAATTCATTGAAGGATCAAACAGTTTCTGAATCATTTGAAAACTTTGTTATCATGCCCTGACATTTAGTTGAAAATGTTGATTCATTAAACAGAGGAAGGGACTGAGTATTGAGGAGCTCAGAGCAAATTCTGAAACAGCTCGTGGGGACAGAGTGGACCCACAATGAAAGGAACTGAAAAGTAACAGTGAACTGGACAGAGCAACTTTCCCAGCTGGAAATTGACAGGGTTAGAGAAATCCCACTGATCCCAGAAGCAAGAGTGAGGTCAGAGCCCATCTGGATTTCAGTAGTTTAGTGACCGTGACCACTGGACTTTGTCTGATGGGACTGGTCACTCAGTGCTGAGTGATTGTGATCATCAGCATTCTTGCTGCTTCCTCTGTAACCAGTTCTTCATTGTCTCATTTAGTTACACAGTTTCAATCCTGACTCGGATTCCAACTATCCTGTTATTCCGGAAAATGTAATTCATGGAGTCGCACTCATATTTAACATCGACATCATAGGTTGCATCAGTGACGATAAAATGAAAGAGTTTCAGAAGTTCCAGACGGTGGTGGCAGAGAAATGTAAGTGCTTTTGTTTGGTCTGTGTAACCATTGTCACCTCAGCATTGCAGCTTCATATTGATATCTGGATCATCTCTCTTTTCCAGATATTCACAGGGTTGTGATTGGGACCAAGTTTGAATTATTAGGGATACCAGAGAAACACAATGCATGGATTTATGAATACAAGTCACTGCAGCAGAAGGTAATAATCTGTAGAATTGGAGAAGTGATATCAATATGGTATTTTTACAGTGTAACGGTCCCACTTTGTGAGTGTGCAGACACATCCACCACTTATTGTCCATCCTTGATCAGACTCGGACAGGTAACAGTGAACCATCATTTCCATGCCATTGTATTGATAACCATAGGAAAAACCTCAGTTCAAAGTAAATTGTGATCAAAGATTATAAATGTCACCATATACAACCCTGAGATTCATTTTCCTGTGGGCATATTCAATAATCCACAGAATATTAACCATAACAGGATCAGTGATTGACAGCACCAACCTGGGTGATCAACCAGTGTGTAAAAGACAACAAACTGCAAACACAAAAAGGAAGAAATAATAATAAAATAAATAACTAAACAATAAATATCAAGAACATAAGACCTCAAGACCATTAGACATAAGAGCAGAATTAGGCCATTCAGCCCATTGAGTCTGCCCCGCTATCCTATCATGGCTGATCCTGGATCCCACTCAACCCCGTACATCTGCCTTTTTGCCAGAACCTTTGATGCTCTGAACAATCAGGAAATGATCAACTTTTGCCTTCAATACACCCATGGACTTGGCCTCCACCTCTCTCTGTCCACTGATTCACTACTCTCTGGCTAAAATAAAAATCCTCCTTACTTCCATTTTAACATGATTAAGAGTCCCTAAAAGTGAGTCCAGTGGGTGTGGGAACATCTCAATGAAGGGGACAAGTGAAGTTGAGTGACGTTATCCACTTTGATTCAAGAGCCTGAGGACTGAGGGTATCAACTTCCTGAACCCAGCGGAGTGAGTCTTAGGGCTCCTGTACCTTCTTCCTGATGGCAGCAGCAAGAAGAGAACATGTCCTGGGAGGTGTTTGTCCCTGATGGTGGATACTGCTTTCCAGTGAAATCCCCCGGTTTCACTGGCTACGTAGGTCTAGGGAAGACACACTCTGCTACTGCAAACCCGTGAGATTGAGATGGCTCTTCTACTCAGACCACAGTTTGTGTGGATGCTGTGTAATTTGCTGCCCTGTTACAACTCAGTGCCAAGAAATAACAGACAGCACACTGCATACGATTAAATGAATTATATTGATGAATTTTCACTTACCTACAAGGTTAGTAATGAAAAGAAACAAAAAGGGCCCATTATAATTAAACAGTCAAATCTGCATGAGTTGGAGCTCAACTCTTCCTGAAATTTATATTTACTGATCCTCAGTCGATCTCAGTACCTTGCTCCATCGAATCATGGTTGCACTACCGGGTCAAATCCTATCACTGGTTCTCTTCAGCATCTTCTCCCTTCACCTCCCGCTGAACAAAGGACCCAGCTCACACCGATGTCAGGCACACAACACAAAAACCCACTCCCCTCACTGGATGGTTCACATTTCAAAGCACCCGTTATCTCTAACCACAACCCAAACACGGCTTCTACAGAATGACTGTTACGTTAGCACTGAAACCTTTCCCAGGGTGTTGCACTCTCCCTCCATATTAATCCTGTCCTCATGGTGTTGAGATTTGTCACCCCGTGATACAAAGCACAGCTGTCACCTCGGTTCGGATATAGCCCAAGTGCAGAGTGCGAGACACTGAAGCAGGTCAATACTGCACAGACTTTAATACGAACAGTGTTAAAGAGAAAAATAAAACAATAATCGCAAGGCCAAACAGGGCCGTTAACTCAAGCTCTCAAAGGAAAGCAAAGCCTGCACTGTGGCTGAAAAGGACATCTAACATTAAACGAATACCACTAGTCTTCAGAGTCAGTTGATTTGAAAGTCCAATATCTCAGGGAAGGCCGAATACAAAACAGCAGTGAAGTGTTGCTATGTTCTGTCCAAGTCTCGCCAAGCACGACAATGATAAGAATGGAGTTAAATACTATCACAATTAAATAATAATTACCTGACACATGCAAATTCACAAGCGCAATTGCCATATCTACTGCGCTGCTAAATCAATGGTTGTGACAACAACATCCAACCCAGGTGTACATGGCAGTGACGTATTTCACCAAGGGGATAGGTGCCACACTCTCTTCCCCAGGTGTGATATAGGCCAGTCTGTCTGGAGATCTTCTGATTCTTCGAAACCTCCTTACCTCATCATCTATTCTTCAGCTTCAGACCCTCCCTGGGCTCTTCCCTGTCTACCTGGGGAGCCCCTCCCTGTCCCTTACTCATGCCTCCCGACAACTCAGGTTCCCTCGTCACTTGACTGATCTCGGTTTCATGCCCAGTTGCTTTACAGTCCAGCCTCACATTTTCTAACCATAAACCTGCCTGTCCTCTGCTAGTTTCCCCCATTTCAGCCGCCTCAGCGTGATAACGGTTGAGAATCTCTTCGTCAGTTATTGGGGAATTTGCGAAGGGCAGCCTCAACCACACCCCTATTTTCTCAGCCTCTGAATCCATATCACATTCAGCGGGGAAGGCCTGGTCTAGTCCTTTCTGCTGCTGGTCCTTCAGTTCACCCTCGTCCCCACAGAGTCCTCTTCTTGATGTACGGTCGAGGTCAAGCTCTGGGTCAACACCTACCTCATGCCCCAGAGGTAGAAGGTGGTTCCGATGGAGAATCTTGACAGGCCCATTGCCATCCTTTGGATTCACCCAGAAAACTGGTACGTTTGGCATCAGACACTCCACTACATAGGGTGGACACCCAGTGGTCAGCCAAATTATGCTTCCCAGGTAGCCCCAAATTCTTTATGAGGATTCAGTCTCCAGGCATTAGTTGGAAGAACCTAACCGTTTGATCATACCTCCTCTAATTTCCTTGATTCTGCTTAGTAGCTGAGACCTCAGTTAGTTCTTAAATCTTTTTCAGATCCCTTCTCATATCAGACACATAAGTCTTCTGTTGTAGATCTTTCTCGCTAATCCCAAAACAGAGGTCAACAGGCAACTTTGCTTCATGCCCAAACATCAGATACCCAGTAGCTTCATTCTGTGTACAGTTGTAGCAGTGGACTAGATGTCCAACATGTTGACTCCACTTGTTCTTTTTACTGATCTCCAAGGTTCCGAGCATGTCTAGCAAGGTCTGGTTGAAGCTCTTGGGCTGGAGCTCACCCTGCAGGTGATAAGGCGTAGTTCTCAACTTCTCAACTCCAAGCATGCTCAGAAACTCATGTATCAGCCTACTCTCGAAATCTCATCCCTGATCAATATGTATCCCCCTGGGGAGACCATAATAAATGGAATACTTCTCCCAGAACACTTCAGCCAATCTGATCCTTGGTAGGGAAGGCTTGCACATATCTGCTGTAGTGATCCGTAATGACAAAGACATTGACCATGTTGCTGACATCAGACTGTTGATAGAAAATCCATGCACACTGGGTCAAATGGCCTCATACTCTGCAAATGGGACAATAGAGCAGCCCTCATAGGCAGTGTCTTCCTCCGTATACATTGAATGCATGACTTACAGAATTCTTTGACCTCCAGCTTCATTCGGGGTCAGTAGTGCTGATCTCTGAGCAATCCACAGGTCTTGTCAACCCCCAAGTGGCTGGAATAATCATGAAGTGACTTCAACACAATCCTCTGATACTTCTCAAGCAGAACCAGCTGGGAACATCGAGACTGGTCTGGAGGCGACGTGACCTGGTATAGGAACTGGTTCATCAACTCCAATCTGGGCCATTCTCTCAGTAGTAGAGACACTGCAGAGTGTTTCATTTTGTCCTCTTGTGCCACGTCCCCCTCCGCAACCGCTGACCAAACGGTGCCGATGTCCGGGTCATTTCCCTGAGCGGCTGCCACTTCCCAGGGACTCAATTCTGGCAACTGCTTTGTCTTCAGAGCAGTCAGGTTGTAGTGAGCTTGTGAAATGGCAGCATGAGAAGCTCCCAAATGATCTACTGCTCGATTCTGCCCTTGCCTTTCCTCTGCCTTACCATGATAGAAAATGGGCACATGGCTGTCACTCCAGGGGCAGGAACACTCTCCCACTCTCTGTCCCTGTCCAGCCCTTCATGTACACGTTGGGACAACGCATCGGCATCAATGTTGCTACTTCCCGACTGGTACTTCAGGCTGAAATCATAGGCAGATAATGCCGCCACCCACTAATGGCCTGTGGCATCCAGTTTCACCAAGGTCAGGATATATGTTAATGGGTTGTTGTCCGTCCTCACCTCAAACTTGGCTCCATAAAGATAGTCACTTAGCTTATCCACCACAGCCCACTTCAATGCTTGTAACTCAGTGGTGTGTGGGTACTTTCGCTTAGGGGGTGACAGACTTCGGCTGACAAACACAACAGGTCTCAACCCTGTGCCCTGATCCTGATACAGAATACCCCTAAGCCCTCTCTGCTGGCATCTGTATGCGATACATACAGCAAATGGGGACCGCAAAAGCCAGTACAGACGCTTTCGTCAGCAGCTCCTTCAGCAACTGAAAGTCCTCTTCACATTTCGCATCCCATCTCACTCCAAAAAGCTCTGCAGGGCTAAGATAATATTTACCATCCTCTCCTTTCAGCCCCAAGGGAGGGTAACCCCACAGAGGCTGATTTAAAGGGCAACTCACTTTAAAGTAGTCCTTCACGAACCTCCGATAGTATCCAGAGAACCCAAGCAATGAGCACAGGGCAGTCACAGTCTGGGGCCTTGGCCACGTGGTCGTTGCCTCTATCTTGAGACTATATGCCCAACATAGCTAACAGATATCTTGCAGTACTGGCACTTGTCCAGGGAAAGTTTTAACCCTTCAGTTTTCAGGCATCCTAGCACCTTCAGTAGCCTCACTTCATGTTCCTGCAAGGTGAACCCAAACACTCTGAGATGATCCAGGTACAGCAACACCTCAAGCATGTTTGTATCCCCCACTGTTTCCTCTATAACACGCTGGAAAGTTGCCAGGGCTCTCGATATGCCCTGGGGCACGCTTTCAAACTGGAAGAATCCCAGTGGACAAATGCAGTCTTCTCTTTGTCAGCCTCACTCATGGGGATTTGATAATGCCCACTCCTCAAGTCTAGCACACTGAACCTATTCGCACCACTCAGGCAGGCCAGCGTGTCATCAATTCTTGGGATGGTACTTCTGTTCAGAGTCCTATAGTCCACACACATCTGTACCTTCCCATTCTTCTTCCTGGCCACCACTATTGGAGACTCATCGGGGCTTATGGACTCAGTGATGATCCCAGCTTCCTTCACCTTCCACAGATGCTACTAAATGTCTTCCACTTCTACAGGCACTAGTTGCCGTGACCTTTCTCTGAACAGGGTGTTCTCTTTCATCTAGATGGTGTGGCGAGTGCTGTTGGAACAACCCACACCAAACATGTCAGTAGAAAAGACATCTTCCAGCTTCAACATCTTTACCAACATTGTCTTGCAACCTCCAGGTACCGGGGAGTCGCCATATTTGAATGACTCAGTTGTCAACTTTCCCTTTTTCGGAGAGAATTTCTCTCTGGCTTGTCTCACAGGGACACTAGACATTACCGTCACTGGAGAGAGTTGAGCCATTGACATCCCCCGCCTGAGAGTGACCTCCCGCCCCGAGGTGTTCCTGACAATCACTGTCATCCTGTTCACCTGCACAACCGAGGGCTTCTGCAGTTCGCGCCTCACCAGAACCCCAGCAGGTAAACAGGACTCATCTTCATGGTCTTCCAGAGCATCCACCAAGTGGGCTTCAGCCTCAGGTATTCCGGGAAATCTAGTGTTTCCCATCACTTCAGCTACTTCCCCAGGCCGTAAGACGACTGGTTTTGACTGGGTGAACCACACAGTCCCTCGTTTATGCTCGACATCCAGCCCAGTGTGGCCACACACTTCCTCAAAAACAGGGTGAACGGACAGTGCTTTCAGAGAGCTCTCTTCAACTTTCTCCCTACAGACTCCCACTAGCCTCCTCACAATAGGAGTATTCGCCCCCACAAGAATTGAAGTATAGTCATCCGTACTAAGACCCCAGATCCCTAGTCCACTGAGTGGCGTCAATGGTAAATGTGTCAATACCGGGTGTAAAACGAACAGTACAGCAAAGTAACCTGAGAGTTTGTGTCATGTATGACTCCAGCATAAATAGCCTCAGTCTGTAGCGGTCTACTGGAACTGGGCCCCATTTAGCCTTCAGAAATGGGGTTTTTCTTTGCTTTAGGGTATCCCTAGATATATTGCCGGGAACGTGCTCCCCCCCCCCCCACCCCGCAAGATGCCAGGTCATTTCCTCATTGGGTCTCTTCTAGGTTTCCTGATGTCTCCCGCTCCTTGGGTACCCGGGGGCTCATTCTCCAAAGGCTTTCCCAGTGTTCACACTTCCGCCTGAAGTATCCCTCTTCCCCACAGTTATAGCAGACACTACCGGTCACCCCCCTCTCGCGGGACCCCGTTCATTAGCAGCCCTCTGTTTATTCCATTGCCTCAGGGGTCCGACTCCTCATCGACTTTGTCATGTGGGGTGGCCGTACCCGCCGATAACGACTGGGACATGTCGGTTCTACACTCTGCCACCAGCTCCTTTACCACCACTGGGGTGGGCTTCCAGTGGTCACTGCAGCCAAGGGGGCTACTACCACGGACTGTACCCGGCTGACAGAGAGCTCCCACGTCACATCCTCCTCCTCCCTTACTTCTCTAATCAGCTTGACAAACGAGGGAGGGGGACACGTCTTACGAGACATTCAGAGACCCCAAGAGATCATGTCCTGTGACTGTGTGTCTTTCGCCACTTGGACCATTTTAACTGATTCATCCCGACGCTGCAAGCAACTCAAAGTGCCCCTCTAGCTGAGAAATGTAAGTGGAAAGTTTCTCCCCCATCTCCATTGTCCAAAACCCACTCATAAACTCCACTGGGCTTCCCGTTGCAGCAAAAACATTTTCTAGCCCTTGCATGTATCCCGCAGAAGTAGCAAAGGGGTTCTTTAAGGATCTCTCACGTCATCAGCCGGCCCCCTCAGGCTCTCTACTAGTTTCTGTCTTTTTACGTCATCCGAGCTCTGGCACTCATCCAGCATCTGAGAGATCTGCTCTGCCCAAGTCTCATACTCCCCTTCCCCGACGGGTGGGCGTTATTCCCGAGAACATCCTCCGCCTACGACAACTGGCACTTTGCACCTGGGCACTTTGCCATTTATTTGCCAGGGGGGTAAGGGCCGATACCAACTCAGAATGCTCCTCCCTCGCTGGAGGGTCATTAGACCCTCCATATCAGACCACTCCTTCCCCTCGCTCCGCAGAAACAAGAGCAACTTGTCTTTAAATTCTCTGCCCCCAGCTCCGGGAAACTGAGTTTCCGATTCGGCACCCTCGTCTACACTCCCCTCCTCCCGGAAAGTATGGATGGCCCACGGCCCCCCTCTCTCTTCCTGGGCCCCGATAGAACCGGGCAGATCCACTGTCGTTACCTCAGCGAGTGTCTGAACTGAAACAAAGTCTTTGCCTGCCATTTTGTCAAACCACCGCTCCATGATCGTAACTGTTCCTAATGTTTTACCGGTACACAGAGTCGTAATTAACAATTCATTGGGGCTACAAATGCTACTCCACTCAATTCACACGCATTCGTTACCGGTAACCCCGTGGATTCGCCCAACCGCTCAACCCCTGCACAATTCATAACCACGTACTGTAATCGCTTTACCGGACAATGAATGGCTTAGCACGGGCTTAAACACACAACCCACTGGATCAATACTCGGGGCAATCGCACAGCATCGAACAAAATCGATCCGGGACGATAACTCCACACTGAACCCCGCCCCCCCCCCCCCCGCTGTGTAAGTCGAGGGAATACACACTCCGGTCCGCCAGACCCATGAGATTGTGACGGCTCTCGCACCCCAAGCCTCTGTGTAATTTGCTGCCCTGTTCAACTCAGTACCAACTAATAACAGACAGCACACTGCATGTGATTGAAGGAATTATATTTATGAATCTTAACTAAACGGTTAGAAAAGACAAGAAAGAAAACATAGAACAGTAGAGCACAGTACAGGCCCTGCGGCCCACAACGTTGTGCCGACCCTCAAACCCTGCCTCCCATATAACCCCCCACCTTAAATTCCTCCATCTACCTGTCTAGTAGTCTCTTAAACTTCACTAGTGTATCTGCCTCCACCACTGACTCAGGCAGTGCATTCCACGCACCAACCACTCTGAGTAAAAAACCTTCCTCTAATATCCCCCTTGAACTTCCCACCCCTTACCTTAGAGCCACGTCCTCTTGTATTGAGCAGTGGTGCCCTGGGGAAGAGGCGCTAGCTATCCACTCTATCTATTCCTCTTATTATCTTGTACACCTCTATCATGTCTCCTCTCATCCTCCTTCTCTCCAAAGAGTAAAGCCCTAGCTCTCTTAATCTCTGATCATAATGCATACTCTCTAAACCAGGCAGCATCCTAGTAAATCTCCTCTGTACCCTTTCCAATGCTTCCACATCCTTCCTATAGTGAGGCGACCAGAACTGGACACAGTACTCCAAGTGTGGCCTAACCAGAGTTTTATAGAGCTGCATCATTACATCGTGACTCTTAAACTCTATCCCTCGACTTATGAAAGCTAACACCCCAGAAGCTTTCTTAACTACCCTATCCACCTGTATTCATTGAGGACCTCGCTCACTTCCACAGCCTCCAGGCACACCTTCCCACCTCTTTCTCTAATCAGTCCTACCTTTACTCCTGTCATCCTTTTGTTCTTCACATAATTGAAGAATGCTTTGGGATTGTCCTTTACCCTACTCGCCAAGGCCTTCTCATGCCCCCTTCTTGCTCTTCTCAGCCCCTTCTTAAGCTCCTTTCTTGCTTCCCTATATTCCTCAATAGACTCATCTGATCCTTGCTTTCTAAACCTCATGTATGCTACCTTCTTCCACCTGACTAGATTTTCCACCTCACTTGTCACCCATGGTTCCTTCACCCTACCGTTTTTTATCTTCCTCACCGGGACAAATTTATCCCTAACATCCTGCAAGAGATCTCTAAACATCGACCACATGTCCATAGTACATTTCCCTGCAAAAACATCATCCCAATTCACACCTGCAAGTTCTAGCCTTACAGCCTCATAATTTGCCCTTCCCCAATTAAAAATTTTCCTGTCCTCTTATTCTGTCCTTTTCCATGTTAATGCTAAAGGCCAGGGAGCGGTGGTCACTGTCCCCCAGATGCTCACCCACTGAGAGATCTGTGACCTGACCCGGTTCATTACCTAGTACTAGATCTAGTATGGCATTCACCTATACTGACTCAAAAGAGGATCCTGCTACATTACCCACCTTTTTGTAGCTGTAATAGTATCCCTGACCAGTAATGCCACCCCTCCTCCCCTTTATCCCCCCCTCTCTATCCTTTTTAAAGTACTGAAATCCAGGAATATTGAGAATCCATTCCTGCCCTGGTGCCAGCCAAGTCTCTGTAATGGCCACAACATCATATTTCCATGTATGTATCCAAGCTCTCAGTTCATCACCTTTGTTCGTGATGCTTCTTGCATTGAGGTACACACACTTCAGCCCTTCTACCTTACTGTCTTTACACTGTTTGTTCTGCTTCTCTTTCCTCAAAGCCTCTCTGTATGTTAGATCTGGCTTAACTCCATGCACTTCTTTCACTGCTCTATCGCTCCGGGTCCCATCCCCCTTGCAAATTAGTTTAAATACTCCCGAACCATGCTAGCAAACTTACCTGCAAGGATATTGCTCCCCCTCGAGTTCAGGTGCAACAGATCTAATCTGTACAGATCCCACCTTCCCCAGAAGAGATCCCAAAGATCCAAAAATCTAAAACCCTGCTCCCTGCACCAACTCCTCAGCCACGCATTCAACTGCCATCTCCTCCAATTCTTACCATCTCTGTCACGTAGCACTGGCAGCAATCCTGAGAATTTCACCCTTGGGGTCCTGTTCTTCAGCCTTCTGCCTAGTTCCCGAAACTCACACTTCAGGACCTCATCCCTCTTCCTGCCTATGTCATTGGTACCAACATGTATCACAACTTCTGGTTGCTTCCCCTCTCGTACCAGGATGTCTTGCACCCGGTCAGAGACATCCCGGACCCTGGCACCCGGGAGGCAACAAATCATGCGGGTGTCCTTCTCATGTCCACAAAATCTCCTGTCTGCTTCCCTGACTATAGAGTCTCCAATGACGACAGCTCTCCTCTTCTCTGTCCCACCCTTCTGCACCACCGGGTCAAACTCAGTGCCGGAGGCCCTGCCACCGTGGCTCACACCTGGTCGGTCATCCCCGCCAACAGTATCCAGGACAGTAAACTTATTATTTAGGGGAATGGCTACAGGGGTGCTCTGCACTACCTGTCTGCTTACCTTCACTTTTCCCACTCTGACTGTCACCCAACAACCTGCTTCCAACAGCGTAGGTGTGACGACCTCCCTGTAGCTCTCATCTATGACTTATGAGTCGAAGGTCATCCAGCTGATGCTCCAGATTCCTTACATGGTCTTCCAGATCGCCCAGTCGTATGCACTTCCGGCAGATGTGACGCTGCGGGAGAGGGGCATACCCCCAAGACTGTCACATCTCACATGAGAGGAACATCACCGTCTCAGGAGACATTGTAGAGACTAACTGGGAACATGTCATTATACACCAGTCATTTAAAGTGGGCATGCAGGTACAGCAGGCGGTGAAAAAGGCGAATGGTATGCTGGCATTTATAGCGAGAGGATTCGAGTACAGGAGCAGGGAGGTACTACTGCAGTTGTACAAGGCCTTGGTGAGACCACACCTGGAGTATTGTGTGCAGTTTTGGTCCCCTAATCTGAGGAAAGACATCCTTGCCATAGATGGAGTATAAAGACGGTTCACCAGATTGATTCCTGGGATGGCAGGACTTTCATATAAACAAAGACTGGATGAACTGGGCTTGTACTCGTTGGAATTTTGAAGATTGAGGGGGGATCTGATTGAAACATATAAGATCCTAAAGGGATTGGACAGGCTAGATGGAGGAAGATTGTTCCTGATGTTGGGGAAGTCCAGAACAAGGGGCCACAGTTTGAGGATAGAGGGGAAGCCTTTTAGGACCGAGATTAGGAAAAACTTCTTCACACAGAGAGTGGTGAATCTGTGGAATTCTCTGCCACAGGAAACAGTTGAGGCCAGTTCATTGGCTATATTTAAGAGGGAGTTAGATATGGCCCTTGTGGCTACGGGGGTCAGGGGGTATGGAGGGAAGGCTGGGGTGGGGTTCTGAGTTGGATGATCAGCCATGATCATAATAAATGGCGGTGCAGGCTCGAAGGGCCGAATGGCCTACTCCTGCACCTATTTTCTATGTTTCTATGTTTCTATGCACGTCCTCCGCCTCTTCACGTCGATGCCTCTCGAGTCAAAGCCTCAAAGCTCCACTCACTCACTGGCCGCTTCGCTTGAGCTATCCCTCTATTTATCTGTTTGAGCTTTTCAAAATGCTTTGTCACCTGACCTCGATTGCCCAATCAGCCGCTTTCTGCTGAGTCTGAGCTATTCAAATCTTGATTGTCTAATCAACGGCTTTCTGCTGATCTATTCAAATCTTGATTGACTTGATTGCACAGACCAACTGCCAGAACTGCCAGAATCTCTCGAGTCAAAGCCTCAAAGCTCCATTCCTTCACTGGCCCACTCACTCACTGGCCGCTTTCCACAGGCCGCTCTGTTTGAGCTACCCCTCAAGCGGAATAAAGGCCCATTATAATTAAACAGTCTTCTCCCTTCATCTCCTGCCAAACAAAGGACCCAGCTCACACCGGTGTCAGGCACACAACACAAAACCCACTCCCCTCATTGGTCGGCTCACATTGCAAAGCACCCGTTATCTCTAACCATAACCCAAACACTGCTTAACAGAACGACCATTACCTTAGCAGTGAAACCTTTCCCTGGGTGTAACAAACTATCATCAGGAAACTATCAGCTTTTGCTTTAAATATACCCACGAACTTGGCCTCCACAGCTCTCTGACCACAGATTTACTACTCCCTGGCTAAAAACTTCCTCCTTACCTCCATTTTACCCTGAGATAGTGTCCCTGAAAGTGAATCGGGACGATGTGGGAACGTCTCAATGAAGGGGGAAAGTTGAGTGATGTTATTCACTTTGATTTAAGAGCCTGATGACTGAGGGGTAATAACTTCCTGAACCCAGTGAATGAGTCTTGGCGCTCCTGTACCTTCTTCCTGAGAGCAGCAGCAGAAAGAGAACATGTCCTGGGTGGCATGTGTCCCAGATGATGCAACAACGCTCCATATCGATGTGCTCAATGGTGGAGGGGACTTTACCCATGATGGACTGGGCTATATTTGCTAGTTTTTGTAGGACTTTCCGTTCAAGGGCATTGGTGGTTCCACACCAGGCTGTGATGTTGTCATATGGTGGGTGCTGACGGCAGACTCAAATGCAAGACACAGACACTGAGGTACTGGGAACTGAACTGGACTGGACTGGAGTTAGGGATGGGACTGGGCACAGTCTAGGAGCTGGGACAGGAACACAGACTTGGGCTAGGACTTTGGCTGGTAAAGCAGGACCAGGAACTAGGAACTAGGAGCCTGGGTTTGGACTCTGAGCCAGAGACTGGACAAGGACCCAGAATCTGGGTTTTAACTTGGGCTCGGACCACAGAACTAGGCGAGGACATGACATGGCTACAAGACTGGGCGAGGCTTGGGTTCTTCGAGGCCAGACTCCGTGAGTTTTTGAGTATGGACTCTGAGCCAGAGACAGGGCAAGGACTCAGAACCTGGGTCTTGACTCGGGTTCGGACTTCAGAACTAGGCGAAGACATGACATGGCTACAGGACTGAACAAGGCTTGGATTCTTCAAGGCTTTCCTGGGCAAGATGAGGTACTCCTTCTTGGAACGCAGGGTCAGGACCCTTCCTTGGATGCTAGGCCAGGATTCTCACTAGGATGCAGGACCAGGATGACTGCTGAGGTAAACCACCGGGGAAACTATCAGGGATTCAGATGGGGACAGGAAGGGACAGATCAAACCACAGGGTAACAGCAAGAATGGCCTGGCTTACCCAACATAGACAAAGTCAGGAGGGGAGCTCAATCCAGGGTGGCTCCGAGTCCTGGGGCAGCCAGCAACCTTGGCTGATTACAGAAACAGACAAGTCAATATACCACAATGACTGCTCCAACTAGAAACAACAAGGCTCCATGAAGCAGTGGTCCTCCAACCAGGCCTAGAGTTCACAAATGACTGCTTTAGCCTTCTATCAGCAGGTTGCTCCAAGGGGAGACTGACAAGATGAACCAGCACCCACACTCAATCCCAGGGCCACTTATATTCCCAGCCTCAAGATGAGCATCAGGTGCCTTTGATTAAGCCCAACTGAAACAAGGGACAGCCGGAAGAGCCGGAGTCCGGATTCCCAAGTCCGGACCATGAACCGGAATGCGGACTTCATGGACCAGACCATGAAAGATGCAGCCAGTCAGTATACTTGCCACTACACAACCATAGAAGTTTGTCAACGTTTTAGATGTCATAACAAATCTTCGCAAAAGTCTAAGGAAGCAGAGGTGCTGCTGTGCTTTGTTTGTAAACGCACTTAATTTTTGGGCCCAGAACAGATCTTCTGAAGTAGTAACACTGAGGAATTTGAAGTAGCTGATGCTCTCCACCTCTGAATCCCGAAGAGGATTGGCTCATAGACGTCTGGTTTCCTCCTTTTAAAGTTAATACTCAGTTCCTTGTTGTTGCTGACATTGGTGTGGGAAACAAAGCACCCATCTGTGCATGGCATGATCCCACTGACAGCAGAGAGGTAAACACAGGAGGTAAACACGGGAGGCAGAAGGAGGTCACTGGGCCTCTCTATCCTGTCCCAGTCACTATGATTCAGCTGATCTGTCTCGGACCTCATCTCCTTCTGTCCCAGTTCCCTGCACTCTTGACCCCCAACCTTCCAAACACTTATCCAGTGGATAGGTGACCAAAACTGCAGACAGTACTCCAAGTTATGCTTCGAGTCAGAGAGTCGTAGAGAAATACAGCACAGAAACAGACCCTTCAGCCCATCTGATCCGTGCTGAACCATTTAAACTGCCTACTCCCATCGACCTGCACCTGAACCATGGCCCACCATACCCCTACAATCCATGTACCGATCCAAACTTAGACCATAAGACATAAGAGCAGAATTAGGCCATTTGGCCCATCGAGTCTGCTCAATCATGGCTGATCCTTTTTTTTCTATCTCCTCTTCAAGCCCTGTTCCCGGCTTTCTCCCCGTAACCTTTGGTGCCATGTCCAATCAAGAACCTGTCAATCTCTGCCTTAAATACACAAAACAACCTGGCCTCCACAGCTGCATGTGGCAACAAATTCCACAAATTCACCACCCTCTGGCTAAAGAAATTTCTCTGCATCTCTGTTTTCAACTTCTGTTAAATGAAATCGGGCTTGCATCTCTGAGTGAAGACGTTTCCCCTCATGTTCCCCTTAAACTTTTCACCTTTCACCCTGAACCTGTGAGACTTCAACGACTGCTTCGCGTTTCGTGTCTGCGATCTTCACGGTGATTTGTCCCGCTGTCTAACGAACTGAGACCGAGGCTGTGGGCCGACTCCGGGTTATCTGGGATTTGGGTCTATGGACTCAATTTGGTTCAGAATGCTGTCGCTTGTTCCTATTGTTTGCATCATTTGTGTGTTTTTCTCCTCTCTCTGCACATTGGGATGTGGTCTTTTTTAAATTGTTTTTGCGGGTTTGTTGCTTTGTGGCTACAAACAGATGAATCTCAGGGTTGTATAATTTATGCATACTTTGATAATAAATGTACTTTGAATGCCCTAAGTTCATCCGCCTTTCCCACGATACTCCCTGCATTGAAATATACAAACTCAGAACATTAGTCCCACCATGGTCAACCTTTTGATTCCTGACCTGTGTGTAGGCTCAGCAACATCTTTCCCCACAACCACTCCACTATCTGTTCAGGCGCTCTGGTCCCCATCCTGTGTAGTTCTAGTTTAAACACCACCCCCACCATCCCCACCCCCCTTGCAGCACGAGCAAACCTTCCTGCTTGGATATTCGTTCCACTCCAGTTCAGGTGCAAACCATCTCATCTGTACAGGTCCCACCTTCCCTGGAAGAGAGCCCAATGATCCAATAATCTGAAGCCCTCCTCCTCCTGCACCATCTCCTTAGCCACGTGTTAAACTCGATTACTCAGGCTTTACTTTGTGCTGCCTCATTTTACTGATATTTTCTGCCCCCTCCTGCCACACTTTGTTTGTCAAATCCCCCCTCACTCCTCTGAGCCACCGGTCTCTCACTTCCTCTTCAGTTATTAAGCATTCTGCCCTTGGAACCCTCCCCTTTCTGTCTAGTCTGAAGCCTGGTCTACACAGTATTCACGTGATTCCCCAGGACACTGGGCACAACACAGTTCAGCTGAAGCCCATCCCAATGGAACAGCTCTCTCCGTCTCCTTTACTGCTACCATTGCCCGTGAATCTGAAGCCTGTGGAGTTTATAATTCCATTAATACCCTCTCTCTCCTTCCTTTCCCTCAGTTTGAGAATTTGGCAGCATTTACTGGGATGGAAAGGCGTTCCATTTTTGTGGTTTCGAATCAGTGGAGAGGTGGTCAGATCGAGATGATAAAATGCATCCTGGCCCTGTATGTTCTGGATAATATGGTCAGAAACATTGACCGACTTCTCAAAGCAGTGAAATGATCACAGCTGACCTTGTCCAGTGCTGTGAATCCGATCCAGTTTCAGGAGCACGGACACCACTGTGGGATTGATGTTTTTATTGTTTTCCCTGCAGTTTTAGCATTCTTTATGCTTGTATGTATACTTGTACAATCACCTGTTTGTAGACTTTAAGTATCTTGATGTATAATTGGTTCTATTCTTCTTTAGTTTCTTTCCCTGCAAAGCTGAAGGGTGAATTGGTTTCTCAAATAAACTGGCCTAGACCACTTGGTAGGATAATGGCAAACCACGTGCTCATGGTCCTTTGTTACAGATGGTCACTGTGGGAGTTGGTAGCAGCTACAGTGGTCACAATTATAGCCAATCACTGTTGCAATCAGTCACAGTTACAGACAGTCACAATTACAGACAGTCAGAGTTATAGTGGTCAGCGTTACAGCCATTCATTGTTAAAGTCTGTCACATTTACAGTCAGTCACAGTTACAGATGGTCACTATTACAGCCACTCACTGGTACAGCCAATTACCGTTACAGCTGGTCAGTTACAGCCCATCACTTGTACTGCTGTCACTGCTCAGCCAGTCACAGATGCAGCAGTCACAGTTACAGTCAGTCCCTGCTACAGCAGGTCACCGTTACAGCCAGTAATTTTTACAGCCGGTCACAGTTAGAGCCGGTCACTACTCAGTCAGTCACAGGAACAGACGGTCACTGTTACAGCCCATCACAGTTACAGTCAGTCACAGCTAAAGCAGTCACAGTTAAGCCACACAGAGATAGAGCCAGCCAGTTATAGACAGTCACTGTTACAGTCGGTGACAGTTACGAATGGTCACTGTTATGCATGGTCACAGGTACAGCGGTCACAGATACAGCCAGTCACTATTACAGCCAGTTGCGGTTACAGAGTTCACAGTTTTAGCTAGTTGCAGGTACAGCAGTCACAGTTACAGCCAGTCACAGTTACAGACAGCCACTGTTACAGTCGGTCACAGTTACAGCCAGTCACAGTTACAGATGGTCACTGTTACAACTACTTATTGCTACAGCCAGTCACAGTTACAGATGGTCACTGTTACAGCAGGTCTCAATTACAGCTGGTTACAGTTACAACTTGTCCAAGTTACAGTTGCAGTAGTCAGAGGTGCAGCCATTCATTGTTACAGTTGGCACATTTACAGCCATTCACAGTTATGGATGGTCACTATTACAACCGGTCATTGTTATGGATGGTCACTGTTACAGCTTGTCACAGTAACAGCCAGTGTTACAACCACAGACAGTTACAGCTAGTCACAGTTACAGTTGGTCACAATTATATCCTGTCTCAGTTACAGTCAGTCACTGTTACAGTTGGTCACAATTATAGCCTGTCACAGTTACAGCCTGTTATTGCTACAGCCTATCGCAGTTACAGCCAGTCATAGTTACGGCCCATTTCAGTCACAGTGGTCACAGTTACAGCGAGTCTCTGTAACAGCCAGTCACTGTTGCAGAAGTTTCAGTGACAGCCACACACAGTTAAAGCCAGTTACAGTTACAGACAGTCACTATTACAGTCACAGTTACAAACAGTCACAATTACAGACGTTTACCATTATGGCTATTTACTGCTACAGACCGTCACAGTTATAGCTGGTCAAAGTTACAGACATTTACAGTTACAGATGGTGACTTTTACAGCCGGTAACTGTTACAGTCTGTCACAGTTATAGCCTGTCATAGTTACAGCCAGTTACTGTTACAGCTGGTCACTGTTACAGCCAGTCACAGTTATAGCTAGTCACAATTACAGATTGTGACTTTACGGATGGTAACTGCTACAGTTGGTCACAGTTACAGCCAGAGACAATTACCGATGGTCACTGTTACAGCCAGTCACTGCTACAGCCAGCCACAGTTATAGCAGTCACAGTTACAGCCAGTCACTGCTACAACCTGTCACTGTTACAGCTGGTCACAGTTACAGTGATCATAGTCACAGCTGTCACTGTTATAGCCAGTCATTGCTCAGCCAGTCACAGTTACAGCCAGTCACTGCTACAACCTGTCACAGTTACTGCCACTCAAATTTGTAACCCGACACAGCTATAGCGGTCACAGATACAGCCGGTCTCTGTTGCAGCCATTCACTGTTGCAGCCAGTTACCGTTGCAGTTGTCACAGTTACAGTCAGACACAGTTACAGACAGTCACTGTTACCATCGGTCACAGTTCGAGCAGTCATAGTTACAGCCAGTTGTAGATACTGCAGTCAGAGTTACAGTGGTCAGAGGTACAGCCATTCATTGTTACAGTTGGTACATTTACAACTGTTCACAGCTGATCACAGTTATGGATGGTCACTGTTCTAACCTTTCACAGTTACAGATGGTCATTCTTACAGCCAGTCCTAGGTGCAGCCAGTCACAATTACAATCTGTCACTCTTACTGCCGTTCACAGTTACAGCCTGTCACAGTAACAGCCAGTCACAGTTACGGTGGTCACAGTTACGGATGGTCACTGTTATAGCAGTCATTGCTACAACCAGTCACGGCTGTAGCCAGTCACAGTTACGGCCCATCAGTGTTACATCCGATTACTGCTCAGTCAGTCACAGTTATGGATTGCCACTGTTACAGTTGGTCACAGTTACAGCCAGTCACAGGTACAGCCACTGACAGTCACTGTTACAGTCGGTCACTATTACAGCCTGTTACAGTTACAGTCATTCATTGTTACAGCATGATACAGTACAGTGGTCACAGTTACAGCCCGTTACAGTCACAGCGGTCACAGTCACAGCAATCACAGTTACAGCCAGTCACAGAAACAGCAAACACAGTTACAGCCACATACAGTTAAAGCCAGTTACAATTACAGCCAGACACAATCACAGATGGTCACTGCTACGGCCTGTCACAATTACAGCCAAAGTTACAGATGGTCACAGTTCCAGTGGTCATTGTTACAGCAATCACTATTACAGCTATTCACTGCACAGTTAGTCACAATTACAGACAGTGACAATTAGAGATGGTCACTGTTACGTCCGGTCACTGCTACAGCCTGTTACAGTTACAGCCAGTCATAGTTACAGACATTCACAGTTACAGCTGGTGACATTTATTGATGGTCACTATTGTGGATGGTCAGGGTTACAGCAGTCAGAGTTACAGCCATTCACAGTTACGGCAGTCACAGTTACAACCTGTCACAGGTACAGCCAGTCACAGATACAGCACTCAAAGTTACAGCCAGTCACATTTAAGGACGGTCACTGTTACAGTTGATCACAGAAAAGCCAGTCACAATTTGAGATGATCACTTTTGCAGGTGGTTACAGTTACAGTGGTTACAGTTACAGCTGGTCAAAGTTACAGACAGTAACGGTTACAGTGGTCAGAGGTACAGCCTTTCATTGTTACAGATGGCACATTAACAGCTGTTCACAATTACGGATGGTCACAGTTACAGATGTTTCCACTTATGGATGGTCACTGATACAGCCAGTCAGAGTTGCAGCAGTTACTGCTCAGCTGATCACATTTACGGATGGTAACTGTTATAGTAGTCACAGATACTGCCAGTCACTAATACAGCTGGTTACAGGTACAGCGGTCACAGTTACAGCCAGTCACAGATACAGACAGTCACAGTTACAGTCAGTCACAGTTACAGACAGTCTCTGTTACAGCCAGTCACAGATACAGACAGTCACAGTTACAGTCAGTCACAGTTACAGACAGTCTCTGTTACAGCCAGTCACAGATACAGACAGTCACAGTTACAGTCAGTCACAGTTACAGACAGTCTCTGTTACAGCCAGTCACAGATACAGACAGTCACAGTTACAGTCAGTCCCTTTTACAGCTGGTCACAGTTAGAGCCAGTCACAGTTGAAGCCCATCAATGTTACAGCCAGTCACTGCTCAGCTGGTCACAGTTACGGAAGGTCACTGTTATAGCAGTCACAGACACAGTCAGTCACTATTACAGCTGGTCACAGGTACAACAGTCACAGTTACAGCAAGTCCCTTTTACAGCTGGTCATACGTACAGCCAGTCACCATTACAACCATTCACTGTTACAGCAGTTACAGTTACAGCCAGTCACAGCTACCACCAGCACAGTTACTGCCCTTCAGTGTTACAGCTCATCACTGCTAAGCTGGTCACAGTCACAGCCGGTCACTGTTGCAGGTAGTCACAGTTACAGCCAGTCACTACTACAGCTGGTTATAGGTACAGTGGTCACAGTTACTGCCAGTCACAGTTACAGCCAGTCATAGTTACAGCTAGTCACAGTTACAGCTTGTCACAATTACAAATGGTCACAGTTAAAGCCGGTTACAGTTGGAGCTGGTGAAAGTTACAGACAGTTATGGTTTTAGTGGTCAGAGGTACAGCCATTCATTGTTAAAGTTGGCACATATTGCAGATACTCAGAAACATATGTAAATGTACCATGGAGAGCATTCTGACAGGCTGCATCACTGTCTGGTCTAGTGGGGGGCACTACTACACCGGACTGAAAGAAGCCGAAGAGGATCGTAAATTTAGTCAGTTCCATCTTGGGAACTAGCCTACAAAGTACCCAGGACATCTTCAAGAAGCAGTGTCTCAGAAAGGCGGCGTTCATTATTAAGGACCTCCAGCACCCAGGGCATGCCCTTTTCTCACTGTTACCATCAGGTAGGAGGTACAGAAGCCTGAAGGCAAACACTCAGCGATTCAGGAACAGCTTCTTCCCTTCTGTCTTCCAATTCCTAAATCAACATTGAACCCAGGAACACAACCTCACTTTTTTAATATATATTATTTCTGTTTTTGCATGATTTTTAATCTGCTCGATATACATATACTGTAATTTATTTATTTATTTATTTATTTATGTATTTGTACTTTTTTTCTTCTTCTACAGTATGCATTGCCTTGAACTGCTGCTGCTAAGTTAACACATTTCACGATACATGCCGGTGATAATAAACCTGATTCTGATTCTGAATCTACAACACACTTATGGATTGTCACTGTTCACATGGTCACCATTACAGACAGTCAGTTTTACAGCCGGTCACAGTTACAGCTGGTCAACTTTACTGACAGACACAGCTGCAGACAGTTATGGTTATGGATGGTCTCTGTTACAGCCAGTCACTGTCCAACCAGTTACAGTTACAGCCACTCACAGTTACAGTGATCACAGTTACAGCTAATAACAGTTATGGATGGTCACTGGTACAGCCATTTACTGTTATAGATAATCACTGCTACAACCAGTCACTGTTACAGCTAATCACTGTTGCAGCTGGACACAATCACAGCTGGTCACAGTTATGGATGGTCACTGTGACTGCCAATCACAGATATAATGGTCACAGTTTAGAGCCAGTCACTTTTACAGCCAGACACAGTTATAGCTGGTCACAGATACAGCCGGTCAAGGTTACAGCCAGTCACAGTTACGCATGGTCACAGATACAGCCAGTCAGAGTTACAGACGGTAACTGTTACAGTCAGTCACAGTTACAGCCAGTCACAATTACAGACAGTCACTGGTATAGCCAGACATTCCTACAGCCTGTCAACATTACAGTCAGTCATAGTTACAGCCAGTCACTGTCACAAGTGCGGAGCACGGGTGGACCCAAATGCAGGACACAAACACGTTTTGTAGTGTTAACAAAAATAGAGTTTATTAATAGTTACTAGGAAAGCTGGGAAACAAGGATTGTTCAGAGGGAAATCAAGGAGTGAGGAAAACAGAAACAGGAATAGGCATGGCTGGATTCGGACTCTGGCCCTGGACTTAGACTGGGACTCAGGGCCCGGGCTTGGACTTGGACTTGGGGCCCGGACTTGGACTGGGAATCGGGACCCAAACTTGGACTGGGAACTCGGGACCCGGACTTGAACTGCGAACTCGGGACCCGGACTTGAAATAGGTCTCCAGACTTGGACTTGGTACTCGGGACCTGGATTTGGACTTGGTCTTGGAACTGGCAACCCAGACTTGGACTTGGACTTGGAACTTGGAACACAGAACCTTGGACTTGGAACTTGGAACTTGGAGCCTTGGACTTGGAACTCGGAACACGGAAAATAGAGCCGGGACTCTTCTTGAATATAGGACACAGGACACGAAGAGACAGTTCCCAAATCAGAGTAGCGGCAAAATGGCAGGACCTCCTCAGCGGAGACGAGAACACGAAGAGACAATTCCCCATTCAGGGTAGTGGCAAAACGGCCAGACCTACCCAGCAGAGCCAAGGACACGGAGAGACAAAACCACACAACGATAGACAGTTCTTTATCTTGACACGAATTGGTTCCAAGTAGCAGCAAGTCTCGACTTGGCCCTGGAACTACACACAGTGGCCCTTGCCTCACTCCAGCAGGTTAACTTGACAGACCTGCTCAGGCAAGGTAACTTAACGGGCTGACTCCAGCAAGGAGAGGCGACTTACTGGCACTGTCTTCGAGGAGAAGACTTGACTTGCTCCGGCAAGGTGACTTGCTCACACTTGCCTTGGTGACGTAAGGTGACGTAAGGTGACGTAAGGTGACGTAAGGTGACATCCGGTGACAATCTAGCACCAAGTAGCTGTAAGCCGGACACTAAATACTGAGAATCAAGTGCCTTTAATTAAAGAGCCCAAGAAACACAGGGAAACAAGGAATTAAAGGAAAACAAGAAGTCAATGGTCCCGATCGTGATGCAAACAAAGAAAATTTCAAGGGAACCAGGGAATAAAGAGTAACCCCCCCAATGGGAGCATCCAGGCGATCCAATCGGTTTGCCCGGATTATCGATGACCCGGGCGGGTGCAGGAGGTTTTGGCCTATGGGCAAAACTGGCTAACAACATATTGACCTTTTGTAACTGACGTTGTAATTGCACAATTTTTCTAAACTGATACCTGGGAACTTTGAGTCACTTTCTTGAATTCTACAAGTTGCACTCTGGGCAGGATTCCAGTAGGGGACTCTGGCTAGTGAGAGTTTGAAAAACAGTGTTTGTGTCTGCTGGGTTCATGTTTGGCTAGACGGTTCTGTCACAAGTGCAGAGCATGGGTGGACCCAAATGCAGGACATAAACATGTTCTGTAGCATTAACAAAAATATAGTTTATTATACTTACTAAGAAAGCCAGGAAGTGAGGATTGTTCAGAGGGAAATCAAGGAGTGAGGAAAACAGAAGCGAGAATAGGCATGGCTGGATTCGGACTCCGGCCCTGGACTTGGACTGGGAATCGGGACCCGGACTTGGACTGGGAACTTGGAACAAAGAACCTTGGACTTGGAACTCAGAACTCAGGGCCTTAGACTTGGAACTCGGAACTTGGAGCCTTGGACTTGTGTAGCAATTACACAGTATCCACACAAACCAGGGTTTCGTGCTGGAAACCCGTCTCAGTCTCGCGAGCTTGGCGGAACCAGAGAGTGTTTTCCCTCGACTAACGTGGCCAAGGAAACCACGTTCACTGTGGGGGTATCATCCAGGATTGATTCCATTGGATGCTGTGTGATTACCCTGAGCATTGATCCAGTGGGTGTGTGCTAAACTATTGTCTGGTAATGTGATTAAGATACGTGAATTGACCAAACAGCAAAAGCTGCCCTGGCTCAGGACATGATCGCTTGGGGTCTTGGACTGTCTTGTAAGACGCGCCCTCCACTCCCTTGTTTGTTGAGCTCATCAGAGAAGTATGAGAGGAGGAGAACATGTCGGAGGCAGGTCGGTGGGGGGTGGGGGGTGGGTCTTCCATCAGCAGGGCATGGTCCTCTGCACTGAAGTGACCACTGATAGCCCACCTCGGGGAGTGGTAAAGGAGCTTGTGGCAGAGTTGAGAACTGGGATGTCCGGTCATTATCAGTGGGTGTGGCCACCCTGTATGACAAAGATAGGGATGTGGACCCTCTGAGAGGATGGACTACGCACAGGGCTGCTAGTGACTGGGATTCCGCGAGAACGGAAACACCTGGTATTGTCTGTTATAACTGTGGTGAAGAGCGACACTTCCTGCGGGAGTGTGAACGATGGGAAACCCCTCGGAGAGTGAGCCCTCGGGTACCTAAGCGGAGAGAGACATCGGAAAACATAGAAGAGTCCCAGTGAGGGAACAGCCTGACATCTCAGGGGCAGGGAGGGTGGGTTGGAATACGTTCCCAGCAAAAAGACCATAAGACCGTAAAATATAGGAGCAGAAGCAGGCCATTCAGCCCATCACATCTGCTCCGCTATTCAATCATGGGCTGATCCAATTCTTCCAGTCATCCCCACTCCCCTGCCTTCTTCCCATACCCTTTGATGCCCTAGTTAATCAAGAACCTATCTATCTCTGCCTTAAATGCACCCAATGGCTTGGCCTCCACAGCTGCTCATGGCAACAAATTCCACAGATTTACCACCCTCTGACTAAAGTAATTTCTCCGCATCTCAATTCTGAAGTCCTGCCTTCTTGTCCTGGACTCCTCTACCACGGGAAATAATTTTGCCATATCTAATCTGTTCAAGCCTTTTAACATTCAAAAAGTTTCAATGGGATTCTCCCCTCATTCTCCTGAACTCCAGGGACTACAGTGCAGCCCAAGAGCTGCCAGACATTCCTCATTCTTTCCCTCAAGGAATCCTTCTCGTGAATCTTCTCCAAACTCTCTCCAAAGTCAGTATATCCTTTCCAAAATAAGGAGCCCAAAACTGCAAGTGTGGTTTCATGAATACCTCATAGAGCCTCAACATCATACCCCTGCTCTTATACCCTATAGCTCTAGAAATGAATGCCAACATAGCATTCACTTTCTGCACCACTGATTCAACCTGGAGGTCAATCTTTAGGGCAGCCTGCACAAGGGTCAATCCCTTTGCATGTCTGCATTTTGAATACTCTCCCCATCTAAATAATAGTCTGCCCATTTATATCTTCCACCAAAGTGCATGACCATACACTTTCCAACATTGTATTTCATTTGCCACTTCTTTCCCCATTCCCCTAAACTATCTAAGTCTCTCTGCAGGTTCTCTGTTTCCTCAACACTACCCGCTCCTCCACCTATCTTTGCATAACCGCCAGATTTAGCCACAAATCCATGAATACCTTGGTCCAAATCATTGACATGTAAGGGGCTTTCGTCTTTTATGTTACTGCGGAGGCTAATTAAAATGGCTTCTTTGTTATGTTATACTTAGGAATGCTTCTTTGTTATGTTAAACGCTGAGAAAGTTCTTCCAGCTAGCAGATTGTTGAATCATGTTACTGATAAGAAGATGTTATGAACCAATTGAGACAGTTGTTATGGTTTCGGTGTATTTGAAGATACTGTATGCGCGGGGTTTTGGGGCAGAAGGCAGGAGGGAGAGACAGAGAATGGACCAGGTGCTGTGATGTCCGCTAACGGGGCCAGACCCTGAGGAAGATGTTCGGCAAGGAGATGGAGACGGACTCGTGTGAAGCGTCTGGTCGAACTCCGTTGTTGAGGGGTCACAGGGTGAAGAAGAAGTGTCCCGAGCTCCAACTGTTTTGTGCACGAAGAGATTGAACTTTGATAAGTGTGGTGCCTTTTATTTTCCTTTTATATTTTATTCTCTATTAATTATATAGTTCCAGTAATATCTATAAACTGTAAATCATTTAATCGTATCTGGTGTATTGTCTGTTATTTGGGGGGGGGGTACATCACACAGCATCCACACAAACTAATTACCCAGTTTGGTGGGGCTGAGGCTGTTTCCCTAGACAACAGCGAGCCGAGCGACCCTGAGGGTGGCCAGGGGGCTACATTGTGGGGGCTCGTCCGGGATTGGATCTACTGGTATGCTGTGTGGGTGTCCTGTTTAAATCTGTAATGTGTGTCTCTGTGGATTATTTGCTGGTGATTGGTGTATGCGTTGTGGGTGAGGTCTTTGGTCGAGTTCAGGCTGGCATTGATGAGTTGGAGGTGGCACTCGGGGCTGTCCATGCGGTTGGGAGAGAGAGGAAAGAGTGGTCTGAATTGGAGGTAGGGTCTGGGAATAAATGTTCTAGCTCTGGCAGGCTCCGCCTGGCACTTGGGATTGTGTCCACCCCAAGAGGGGCGGAGACGTGCGAGACGTGGGCGGAGCGGATCTCTCAGTTGTTAGATGAGTGGCAGTGCTCGGTGGAGGGAGAGCGGCAGGGATTGGTTGAAAGTTTGAGTAGGCGGGCTGGTGACGGTGTTAGAGCTGTCAGGTTCACTTACACCGTAGTGACAGCTGTCAGTTATTTGAAAGGGGGGGAAAGTTTTCAGTGTGTCTTCTCTGGCTTGGAGGGTGGCTAAATTGCTTGTAGTGCCAGGGGGATCATTTCAGTTGTTCAGCTGATCAGAGAGGTGTCGGGAAACTTAGTGGAGAGCCAGTGGGGGAACGGCTTGGGGTCTCTGGGGAAGCACGTTCCCAGCAATGTACCAATGAACTTCCACAGGGAAAAGACCCTATTCCTGAAGGCTTATAGGGACCACGCCCCAGGGTGTCGTTACGGATAGAGGGAAGCGATGCTAAAGCTATCCTCGACCCCGGGACGCAGGTCAAGTTGTTGTACGGTTCGTTTTACAACCGGTGTCTGAAGCATTTATCCTTGACAACCGCAAGGGCACCGGAGACTTTGGGTACTAGTGGCAGTAGTTATCCAGAAGACGATGATTGGTTAATGACCCTGGAGTTCATGGGGGCATTGTCTGGGCACCCAGCGTCTCGAGTTGCTTCTGAGGACGTGTGTAGCAGCCTTGAGCCGGTACCGAATTTAAACGAGACCCGCGGTGGTACGGCCTGGGGAAAGTAGCTGAGGATGAGACCCTCTTAGTAGACGCTCTGAACTGCCACGAGGGAGGGGAGTTGACCGCTGGAGACACCTCAGTGAGAGAGAGGTCGCGGCAACTGGACCCTGGCGCGTGGAAGATGAAGGCAGTGTGTGTGCAGATTATGTGACGTGGTTTAATGTGCTGGATCTGAGGAGTGGATGTTGCCAGACCCCGGGGAGTGCGGCTGTCGAGCCGAAGACAGCTGTTATTAGTTCCCTGTGATTCTTCTGATCCGAAAAGACGCCCAAGGGCATATCCAGAGCCCCTGCATCCTTCCTGCGGGGCATGAGGAAGACCATGGGGGAAGTGAAGGTGTGTGGAGTTTTGGTGTATGTGGATGACCGCCTAGAGCTTGGATTCACCTGGGGGGACTATGAGGCGAGGCGAGGGGCTGAGCCCGGGCGACAGAAGCGAAGTGTCACATGTGGAGGAGTTTTTGGCTGGAGGAGTTTGGTGCAATGTGAGAAAAATGACCCGACATACCAGTTGAAATTCCTGGTGTTGGAACAGACGGTGGTGGACTGGGGGAAGGAAACCCAGGTCATCGATCTGAATGAGACACAGGGGAGAGAGGGGATTTGCGCGACTGAACTGAGTGCTCAGAAATGCCGGCCGGAGACTGAGTGCCGCACTTTTGGGACGACCATTGCAGACTTGGAATTCACGCTCGTCAACGTGGAGAATTATCCATATGAAGATTACTTGTCATTGAAGCTGGAGTTTTCAGGGGTAGTTCTGTGTGTAGCTGAGGCCCTTGATACATAAGGGCTTGTTGGTCCGGACCCCATTGAGAAGGGCAGAGTTTCATTTCTTGTGGGAACAAATACTCCTATTGTGAGGAGGTTCGTGGCATGGAGAGAGTTGGAGAGAGCTTGGAGAAAACAGTGTCCATTCACCCAGTGTTTCAAGCTGCTCATGAGGAAGTGCTTGGCTGGTTCATGAGCTTAGAGGAGGGACTGTGTTGTTTGTTGTTGTTGTTCAGTCATTAAGTCGAGTCCGATTCTTCGTAACCTCATGGATCATGGGGTCCATAGGATTTTCATGGTAGATTACCCGGCCTTTCTTGCACACAGATACTGGGACCTGGCTGAGTTTGAACTCTGGACCATCTGCCTTGAAGTCCAGTGCTGATGACACTGCACCACCAGCTGGCCCAGTCAAAACCAGACGTGTTATGGCCTGAGGAAGTACTGAGAGTGATGGGAAACCCCAAATTTCCCAGAATGCCTGAAGCTGAACCCCTCATGGTGGACACTCCAGAAGACCACGAAGAGGAGCCATGCTTACCTGGTGAGGTACTGGTGAGGTCTGAACTGCAGAAGTCCTGGGCTGTACAGGTGAACAGGATGGCAATGAGTGTCAGGAGCACTACGAAGAGGGAGGTCAACTTCACACAGGGATTGCCACTGGTTCAAGTCTTTATGGTGATGGTAACGTCTAGTGTCTCTGTGAGACAAGCCAGGGAGAAACTCTCTCTGAAAAGGGGAAAGTTGACTACTGAGTCATTCAACTTTGGAAACTGCCCATAACCTGGAGTCTGGAAGAGGACGTTATAGAGAAGACGTTGAAGCTGGAAGATGTCTTTTCTACTGACATGTTTGATATAGGTTGTTCCAAGAGCACTTGTCATGCCATCCAGATGACAGAGGACACCCCATTCAGAGAATGGGAAGGTGCGAATGTCTGGGGACTATAGGACTCTGAACAGATGTACCGTCCCCAACCAGTATATGTTCCCGAGGATGGAAAACGCACTGGCCTGTATGAGTGGTGTGAAGTGGTTCAGTATGCTTGACTTAAGGAGTGGGTATTATCAGATCCCCATGAGTGAACCTGACAAAGACGGCATTCATATGTCCCCTGGGATTCTTCCAATTTGAAAAGATGCCCCAGGGCATATCGGAAGCATTGTTAAATTTCTCGAGTGTCATGGAGAAAACAGTCGAGGATGTGAACTTGCTTGAGGTGCTGGTGTACCTGGACAATCTCATATTGTTCAGGTCCACCTTGGAGGAAGATGAAGTGAGGCTGCTGAAGGTGCTGTGCCGGCTGAAAGCTGAAGGGTTCAAACTTTCTCTGGACCAGTTCCAGTTCTGTAAGACGTCTGTCAGCTACGTTGGGCACATAATCTCAAGGGATGGAGTGGCGACGGTTCTGTCTAAGATTGAGGAGGTGACCACATGGCCAAGGCCCCAGACTGTGAGCACCCTGCACACGTTCCTTGGCTTCTGCGGGTACTATTGGAGGTTCGTGAAGGACTACTCGTGAGTGAGTCACCCTTTAAGTCGGCTTCTGTGCGGTTACCCTCCCTTGGGGAAGATAGGGAGGAGGACGATAAAGATTATCTTTAACCTTCAGAGCATTTTGGAGTGAGATGGGATGCGAAATGTGAAGAGGCCTTTCAGTCGCTGAAGGAGATGTTGACCCAGGTGATTGTGTTGGCTTTTGTAACCCCCGATTGCTGAATGTATTGCATACGAGAGCCAGCAGAGAGGGTTTAGGGATTGTCCTGTATCACGATGAGGGAACAGGGTTCAGACCTGTTGCATTTATCAGCCAAACTCTTTCACCTTCTGAGAAAAACTATCCCATGGACAAGTTGGAGCTCCTGACAATGAAATGGGCTCTGGTGGAGAAGTTAAGTGACTACCTCTATGGTGCCAAGTTTGAGGTGAGAACAGACAATAATCCCTTAATTTAAATCCTGATCTCAGTGAAACTGGATGGCACAGGCGATAGGTGGTTTGCAGCGGTGTCTGCCTATGATTTCAGCCTGAAGAGCCGGCTGGGAAGAAGGAACATTGATACTGATGCTTTTGTCCCGATGGCTGCATGAGGGACTGGACAGGGATGAAGAGTGGGAGAGTGATCCTGCCCCAGAAGTGAAAGCCATGTGCCAGTTTTCCATCCCGGTGAAGGCAGAGGAAAGACCAGGTAGATCAATTGGGAGCTTCTGATGTCGCCATTCCACAATCTTACTGTAACCTGACTGCTCTGAAAATGAACAGTTGCTGGAATTGGGTCCTGGCGGAGTGGCAGCTGCTCAGCGAGATAACCCGGACATCGATACCATCTGGTCAGCAGTCGAAAAAGTAGACCTGAATGTCAACGCTAAGATTTGGTCAAAGATAATGGCCAAACAGTTGGAGAATATTTTGGGTAAAATTATATTTAAAGATCAAACAGGCTTTGTAAAGGGTCGCTATTCTTTTTCAAACGTTCAGAGACTATTTAACATTATATATTCGTTCTCTTTTAAAACTCCACAATGTGTTGTATCTTTGGATGCTGAAAAAGCGTTCGATCAAGTCGAATGGAAATATTTATTCAATGTTTTAGAGGAATTTGGCTTTGGTGCGAATTTTAATAATTGGATTAAAATGATATATAAAGCCCCTATTGCTACTGTTGTCACTAACAATTGTAGGTCTACTTTTTTTCAGCTTTCACGGGGGACAAGGCAAGGCTGTCCATTAAGTCCTTTGTTGTTCAATTTAACATTAGAACCCCTTGCTATTGAAATTCGTGAGGCTAAAAATATCCATGGGATTTTTGTGAATGAGACCATGCATAAGATCTCTCCTTAGGCTGATGATTTATCAGTTTATATATCTAACCCTGACGAATCCATTCCTGCCGTGCTAAAATTAATGAATTCGGAGGTTTTTCAGGATATAAAATAAATTTTAGTAAAAGTGAATTGTTTCCTTTAAATGATTCTATCTCTATATATGATAATACTCCTTTTAAAGTCACAGACTCTTTCAGATATTTAGGTATTATGATTACTAAAAAATATAAGGATCTTTATAAAGCCAATTTTGTTCCCTTAGTAGACTCTATGAAGTATTTATTTAGTAGATGGAGTCCACTTACATTTTCACTTGTTGGTCGTATTCATATAGTTAAAATGATGATTTTACCGAAATTCTTATATTTATTTCAGAATATTCCTGTTTTTTTTGACTAGGAAGTTTTTTGATCGGATTGATTCGATTATTTTATCTTTTATTTGGAATAATAAAAAACCAAGAATTAGTGAATGTCACTTACAAAAATTGAAAAAGGATGGAAGTCTTGCTTTGCCTAATCTAAGAATGTATTATTGGGCTGTTAATGTGCGATATATGTCTTTTTGGTTATATTGGGTTGATAAGAGTGATCGGCCAATTTGGGTAGACCTGGAACTGAAAGTTGTAAAACAGTTTTATTTAACCTCGTTATTGGGAGCTCCTTTATCTATGCAATTAGTTAAATTTGTTAATTTAAACCTATATCCTGTGATTAAGTATTCTTTACAAATTTGGCTCCAGTTCCGCAATTTTTTTAATCTTAAAAAATTTAAACTTTGTAGTTTAATTTACCGAAATAACTTTTTTAAGCCTTCTTTGAGTGATCCAATTTTTTTACTTTGGAAAAATAAAGGCATTAATTCTTTATTGGATTTCTTTAAAGAAGATAGATTGATGTCTTTTGAACAATTAATTGATAGATATTCTCTTTCATACTCACACTTTCTGCAATACCTTCAAGTTAGACATTTTTTACAAAAATACTTAAGTTATTTTCCTTACATATTGGAGGCTGACCTGTTAGATATTATTATGAGTATGAATCCTTTGATTAAGGGTTCTATTGGAAGAATTTATAATTTATTATTACAATGGGATAAGCATCCTTTATCTAAGATTAAACAAGATTGGGAAGAGGAACTGAATTTGACTTTTATGACGGAGGATTGGATGCGGATTTTGAAGTTGGTTAACTCTTTTCAATTTGTGCTAGCCATTCATTGATTCAATCTAAAATTGTACATCGTTATCATTTGACGAAGGAGAGACTTTCTAAAATCTTTCCTAATGTTGATAGTCATTGTGATAGATGTAAAACTGAGATAGATACACTGACACATATGTTTTGGTTTTGTTCTATATTGGAACAGTTCTGGAAGTTGGTTTTCTCAACAATTTCTAAAGCACTTAAAATTAATTTACAACCTAATAAATTAACTGTGCTTTTTGGAATAGTTCCTCAAAATATTCATGGTAGTTCTCTGTCTGACCAACATGTTATTGCATTTGTTACATTGATAGCTAGGAGGACCATTTTGTTGAAGTGGAAGGATACATCAGCTCCCACTTTGTCACAATGGTTCTCTCAAGTGATGCTATGTCTTAGTTTGGAGAAAATTAGAAGTCGAACCTTTGAACCTTTATATGATTTTGAGAAAAGATGGGGCTCATTTGCTCGTTATCATTTGAGTTAATTGATATAATTTTTCCATGATCTAATTGTAAATTTTCTTAGTATATTTTCTTTTCTTGCTAGCAGTTTGATGTTTATTTTTAGAAGCTTTTTGTATGACGCATGGCTCCGGGGTTGTACACCTAATGGGTTCTCTTTTTTTTCTCACTTTTCTTGTCAGTAGGTTTTCTTTGTTATCACAAAATTTTTTTTCAATCTTTAAGATAATGTCTTTTTTGAGACATTGTAAGTGTTGTTACTTCAATGTACTCGTGTTATTTTTCCTGTATAATATAACAATAAAAAATTTGAAAAGAAAGAAAAGGTGGACCTGGCCGAAGCATTCAGAACGAAACTCGCCGCAGTGCCTCCATTACTGAGAGAATGGCCTAGATTGGAGTTGAGGAACCAGATCCTATACCAGGCCACGTTGCCTCCGTACTGACCTCAGCATTCACAACCGGTTCTGCCTGAGAAATATCGGAGGATTGTGTTGAAGTCACTGCATGATGATTCTGGCCATCTGGGGGTTGAAAAGACAGATGGATTGCTCAGAGATCAGTTCTACTGACCCTGGATGAACCTGGAAGCTCGAAGAGTACTGCAGGTCGTGCATTCCATGTATACGGATGAAAACACTGCCTATGATGGCCGCTTTGTTGTCCCACTTGCAGAGTGCATGGACTTCCTGTCAATAGAACCCGATGCCAGCAACATGGCGAATGTCTTGGTCATCATGGATCTCTACACCAGATATGAGAAAGCCTTCCCTACCAAGGATCAGAGGGAGTCCATGGTGGCCAATGTATTGTGGGGGAAGTATTTCATCTATTATGGCTTCACCAGGAAGATACATAGTAATCAAGGACGGGATTTCGAGAGTAGGCTCATCTATGAGTTACTGAGCATGCTTGTAGTCGAGAACCCAAGGACAACTCCTTATCATCCGCAGTGTGATCCCAAGCCCGAGAGGTTCAATTGGACCTTGCTAGACATGCTCGGAACCTTGGAGATCAGCAAGAAGAAAAAGTGGAGTCAACATATTGGACAACTGGTCCACTGCTACAACTGTACACGAAATGAAGCTACCGGGTACTCACCATATTATCTGATGTTTGGGTGTGAAGCAATGTTGCCCATCGACCTTTGTTTTGGGACTGACTAGGGCGACTTACCACCAAAGACCTATCTGAAATATGTGTCTGATATGAGAAGGGAGCTGAAAAGGGCTTATGAATTAGCTGGGGTCTCAGCTGCCAAGCAGAATGAAGGAAATAAGAGGAGGTATAATCAAAAGATTTGATTTTCCCAACTGATGCCTGGACAGCAAGTCCTCATAAAGAATTGGGGGCTACCTGGGTAGCATAAGTTAGCTGACCGCTGGGTGACTACGCCCTATGTAGTGAAGAGGGATGCAAGTTGCAGGAAGGCACGAGTGACAGATCGGGGAAGGCCTCGCCACGTAGACCAGGAGTATCCCAAGCAGTGTCTGATACTGAGGATGTAGATGATGGGATAAGAAGGTCTCAAAGAGTTAGGAGACTCCCAGATAGACTGGCCTATATAGCACTAGGGGAAGAGAGTGCTACGACTATCCCCCAGTGAGATATGTCACTACTGAAACACCCCGGTTTCCTTGGCTGTGTAAGTCTAGGGAAGACAATGTCCGGCCCTGCAAAACTCATGAGATTGAGGTGCACCGGATCCCAGCCCAAACCTCAGTTTGTGTGAATGCTGTGTCATTTGCTACCCTGTTAGAAATTAGTGGCACAAAATAACAGACAGAACACTGCATAAGATTACAGGAATTATATTTATGAATCTTAACTGAAGGGTTAGTAAAGAATAACAAAAAGAAAAGAGCTCATTCTAATTAAACAGCCAAATGTACACAAGTTGGAGCTCATCTTGAACTTCCCGCCACTCACGTGCTGGGTCCTCGGTCAACGTGAAAGCACACACCATCTTCCAAACGTCGCTCATAATCCATCTCGAACAAACAGGTGCCCCACCGGATCGTATGCCACGGCTGGTTCTCCCCAGCGTCTTCTCCCTTCATCTCCTCTTGGACAAAAGCCCAAGACCAACGTTATTGTCCCTCACCAAGAAAAACCTCCCGCTAATTGGATGGCACATATTCCACATCATCCCTTATCTGCAACAATAACCCACACAGGCTGGAAGCAGAACAAACAGTTCTTACAGAGGTGCTGAATGAAATACCTACAGTATAACAGTAAAAAATATGTACCAGGGCATTACACTACCATTTACAAATGGACTGGAGGCTCTCACATCACGGGATTCCTTTGGAAACGGTGTTATTAATATGGAATGACAAATTATTTCAAAGTCATGTGGACATGACTAATTTTGTGGGGGGAGAGTGTAATGCCCTGGTTCACATCTTTACTGTTGTGCTGTATGTATTTCATTTAGCAGCTCTGTAAGAGCAGTCTGTTCTGTTTTCAGCTTGTTTGGGTCATTGCTGAAGATAAGGGATGAGGAGAACTGTGTACCATCCAGTTAGGATGGTGGAGCTGAGGGGATGTTTCTCTGGGGAGAGACACTAAGACTGGGCTTAGGGCTTTTGTTTGGCTGGAGCTGAAGATAGAAGACACTGGAGAGAGGAGGTCGTAGGATTCGACCCGGAGGGGATGGTGATTCATCGAAGCCAGGGGCGAGACCAATCAAGGTTTGATCAATATGATGAAAATTTGAGCTCCAACTTCTACACATTTGATTGTTTAATTAAAATGGGCCCTTTCTGTTTGTTTTTCTTTACTAACCCTTTAGTTAAGTTAAGATTGATATATATATAATGCCTTGACTCGTATGCAGTGTACTGTCTGTTATTTCACAGCATTAATTTGTAACAGGGTAGCAAATTACACAGCATCCACACAAACCGGGTTTGGTGTGGGAGAGCCATCTCAATCTCACGGATTTGGCGGAACCAGAGAGTGTCTTCCCTGGACTTACACAGCCAAGGAAACCTCAAGATTTCAACTGTTACAGTGGTCACAGTTAGAGCCAGTCACTCTACAGCCATTCACTGTTACAGCCGGGCACTATTACAGTGGTCACAGTTAGAGTCAGTCAACTGTAATGACCCTCACTGCTACAGCCGGTTACAGTAGCACCCCCCCCCCACATACCAAACAGTGGTGCAGTCTGTCAGAAAGCTCTCCACAGTACATCTGTAGAAGTTTTTGAGTGTATTTGTTGACATGCCAAATCTCTTCAAACTCCTAATGAAGTAGAGCCGCTGTCTTGCCTTCTTTATAGCTGCAATGATATAGGAACATAGAAACAGAGAAAACCTATAGCACAATACAGGCCCTTCAGCCCACAATGCTTACATGCCGAACATGTACTTACTTTAGTCCTAGGATTACCCATAGCCCTCTGTTTTTCTAAGTTCCATCTACCTGTCCAGGTATCCATGTACCTATCATATCCGCCCCCACCATGACACCAGCAGAGGAGAGCGGTAGTGATAGGGGACTCGATAGTTAGAGGTGCAGATAGGAGGTTCTGTGGTCGTGACAGAGAATCCAGGATGGTTTGTTGCCTCCCAGGTGCCAGGGTCAAGGATGTCTCTGATCGATTGCATGACATTCTGAAGTGGGAGGATGATCAGCCAGATGTCGTGGTGCACATCGGTACCAATTTCATAGCAAGGAAGAGTGAGGAGGTCCTGGACAGTGAGTATAGAGAGCTCTGTAGGAAGCTGAAAAGCAGGACCTCAAGAGTGGTAATCTCAGGATTGCTACCTGTGCTAGGTGCCAGTGAGGGTAGGAATAGGATGCTCTGGCGGAGGAACAAGTGGCTGAGGAACTGGTGTAGGGGGCAGGGTTTCAGATTTCAGGATCATTGGGACCTCTTCTGGGGCAGGTGGGACCTGTACAAGAGAGACGGGTTACACTTGAACCACAGGGGGACCAATATCCTTTCAGGGAGGTTTGTTAGTGCTATTGGGGAGGCTTTAAACTAGATTTGCAGGGGGATGGGAACCAGAGTGCCAGAGCTGACAGTGTGGCTGGGGTGAAAATAAATGATGTTGAAAGTTTAAGCAAATCCACTGATATAAAGGTTGTGAGTGGTGGTAAAAATCTTCTGAGGTGTATATATTTCAATGCTAGGTGTATTGCGGGGAAGGCGGATGAGTTGAGGGCGTGGATTGACACGAGGAATTATGACATTATAGCAATTAGTGAAACTTGGCTACAGGAGGGGCAGGACTGGCAGCTTAATATTCCAGGATTCCGATGTTTCAGATGTGATCGAGGCAGAGGAATGAAAGGTGGGGGAGTAGCATTGCTTGTTAGGGAAAATATTACAGCAGTGCTCAGGCAGGACAGATTAGAGGGCTTGTCTACTGAGTCCTTATGGGTGGAGCTGAGAAACAGGAAAGGTATGGCCACATTAGTGGGATTGTATTACAGACCACCCAATAGTCAACGAGACTTGGAAGAGCAAATCTGCAGAGAGATAGCAGGCAACTGCAGGAAACATAAAGTTGTGGTGGTAGGGGCTTTTAATTTTCCATACATTGATTGGGACTCCCATACTGATAGGGGTCTAGATGGTTTAGAGTTTGTAAAGTGTGTTCAGGAAAGTTTTCTAAATCAGTATATAGAGGGACCAACTAGAGGGGATGCAATATTGGATCTCCTGTTAGGAAACGAATTAGGGCAAGTGACAGAAGTCTGTGTAGGGGAGCACTTTCTTTCCAGTGATCATAACACCATTAGTTTCAATTTGATCATGGACAAAGATAGATCTGGTCCTAGGGTTGAGGTTCTGAACTGGAGGAAGGCCAAATTTGAAGAACTGAGAAAGGATCTAAAAAGCGTGGATTGGGACAGGTTGTTCTCTGGCAAAGATGTGATTGGTAGGTGGGAAGCCTTCAAAGGGGAAATTTTGAGAGTGTAGAGTTTGTATGTTCCTGTCAGGATTAAAGGCAAATTGAATAGGAATAAGGAACCTTGGTTCTCAAGGGATATTGCAACTCTGATAAAGAAGAAGAGGGAGTTGTATGAAATGTATAGGAAACAGGGGGTAAATCAGGTGCTTGAGGAGTATAAGAAGTGCAAGAAAATACTTAAGAAAGAAATCAGGAGGGCAAAAAGAAGACATGAGGTTGCCTTGGCAGTCAAAGTGAAGGATAATCCAAAGAGCTTTTACAAGTATATTAAGAGCAAAAGGATTGTAAGGGATAAAATTGGTCCTCTTGACGATCAGAGTGGTCGGCTTTGTGCGGAACCAAAGGAAATGGGGGAGATCTTAAATAGGTTTTTTGCGTCTGTATTTACTAAGGAAACTGGCATGAACTCTATGGAATTGAGGGAATCAAGTAGTGAGACCATGGAAACTGTACAGATTGAAAAGGAGGAGGTGCTTGCTGTCTTGAGGAAAATTAAAGTGGATAAATCCCTGGGACCTGACAGAGTGTTCCCTCGGACCTTGAAGGAGACTAGTGTTGAAATTGCGGGGGCAGAAATATTTAAAATGTTGGGGTCTACGGATGAAGTGCCGGAGGATTGGAGAGTGGCTCATGTTGTTCCGTTGTTTAAAAAAGGATCGAAAAGTAATCTGGGAAATTATAGGCCGGTGAGTTTAACGTCAGTAGTAGGTAAGTTACTGGAGGGAGTACTAAGAGACAGAATCTACAAGCATTTGGATAGACAGGGGCTTATTAGGGAGAGTCAACATGGCTTTGTGCGTGGTAGGTCATGTTTGACCGATCTGTTGGAGTTTTTCGAGGAGGTTACCAGCAAAGTGGATGAGGGGAAGGCAGTGGATATTGTCTACATGGACTTCAGTAAGGCCTTTGACAAGGTCCCGCATGGGAGGTTAGTTAGGAAAATTCAGTCGCTAGGTATACATGGAGAGGTGGTAAATTGGATTAGACATTGGCTCGATGGAAGAAGCCAGAGAGTGGTGGTAGAGAATTGCTTCTCTGAGTGGAGGCCTGTGACTAGTGGTGTGCCACAGTAATCAGTGCTGGGTCCATTGTTATTTGTCATCTATATCAATGATCTGGATGATAATGTGGTAAATTGGATCAGCAAATTTGCTGATGATACAAAGATTGGAGGTGTAGTAGACAGTGAGGAAGGTTTTCAGAGCCTGCAGAGGGACTTGGACCAGCTGGAAAAATGGGATGAAAAATAGCAGATGGAGTTTAATACTGACAAGTGTGAGGTATTGCACGTTGGAAGGACAAACCAACGTAGAACATACAGGGTTAATGGTAAGGCACTGAGGAGTGCACAGGAACAGAGGGATCTGGGAATACAGATACAAAATTCCCTAAAAGTGTCGTCACAGGTAGATAGGGTCGTAAAGAGAGCTTTAGGTACATTGGCCTTTATTAATCGAAGTATTGAGTGTAAGAGCTGGAATGTTATGATGAGGTTGTATAAGGCATTGGTGAGGCCGAATCTGGAGTATTGTGTTCAGTTTTGGTCACCAAATTACAGGAAGGATATAAATAAGGTTGAAAGAGTGCAGAGAAGGTTTACAAGGATGTTGCCGGGACTTGAGAAACTCAGTTACAGAGAAAGGTTGAATAGGTTAGGACTTTATTCCCTGGAGTGTAGAAGAATGAGGGGAGATTTGATAGAGGTATATAAAATTATGATGGGTATAGATAGAGTGAATGCAAGCAGGTTTTTCCACTGAGGCAAGGGGAGAAAAAAACCAGAGGACATGGGTTAAGGGTGAGGGGGGAAAAGTTTAAAGGGAACATTAGGGAGGGCTTCTTCACACAGAGAGTGGTGGGAGTATGGAATGAGCTGCCAGACGAGGTGGTAAATGCGGGTTCTTTTTTAACATTTAAGAATAAATTGGACAGATACATGGATGGGAGGTGTATGAAGGGATATGGTCCGTGTGCAGGTCAGTGGGACTAGGCAGAAAATGGTTCGGCACAGCCAAGAAGGGCCAAAGGGCCTGTTTCTGTGCTGTAGTTTCTATGGTTCTATGGTTTCAGTCCGTTCAACACACTTACCATTCTCTGCGTAAAAAAACTTACCCCGACATCTCCTCTGTACCTCCATCCAAGCACCGTAAAACTGTACCCTCTCATAATAGCCATTTCAGCCCTGGGAAAAAGCCTTTGACTATCCACATGATCAATGCCTCTCATCATCTTATACACCTCTATCAGGTCACCTCTCATCCACCGTCGCTCAAGGAGAAAAGGCCGAGTTCATTCAACCTATTCTCATACTGCACAGTACTCGAAGTGGGGCTTGACCAGGCTCCTGTATAGCTGTAATATTAACTCCCAGCTCTTAAACTCAATCCATTGGTTACAGATCAGGCTGAGCAGCAGCTTTGTGTGTCCTATGGACTCGGACCCCAAGATCCCTCTGATCGTCCACACTGCCAAGAGTCTTACCATTAGTACTATATTCTGCCATCATATTTGACCTACCAAAATGAACCACCTCACACTTATCTGAGTTGAACTCAATCTGCCACTTCTCAGCCCAGTTTTGCATTGTATAAATGTCCCATTGTACGAGAGGTGATTGATAAATTCGTGGCCTAAGGTAGACAGAGTCAATTTTAAAAAATGTAGCACATTTATTTTTCCTACGCTTACACACTTAATCCAGTGGTTGTGGAGCATACGGATCCCTTCCTTGGACCTCCGGAAGGGGTCCACAGCAGGGGTGATTGATAAGTTTGTGGCCTAGGGTAGAAGGAGATGAGTTATTAACTTCAAACTTGATGTATTTTCACTCAAAGAGTTGAACTGCACGTACATGTAACGAGAGCTGTATAGCTCGTCTCCTTCTACCTTAGGCCACAAACTTATCAATCACCCCTGCTGTGGACCACTTCTACGAAGAAGGGATCCGTACACTCCACGACAGCTGGACTAAGTGTGTACATATAGGAGGGGACTATGTTGAAAAATAAATGTGCTAGGTTTTCTAATATTGACTCTTTCTACCTTAGGCCACGAACTTATCAATCATCCGTCGTAACCTCTGACAGCCCTCCACACTATCCACAGCACCCTTAACCTTTGTGTCATCAACAAGTTTACTAACCCATCCCTCCACTTCCTCATCTAGGTCATCTATAAAAATTACGAAGAGCATGGCCCCCAGAACAGATCCCTGAGGCACAACAGTAGTCACTGACCTCCATGCAGAACATAACCCTTCTACAACGATTCTTTGCCTTCTGTGGGCAAGCCAATTCTGCACAAAGCAAGGTCCACTTGGATCTCATGCCTCCTTACTTTCTCAATAAGCCTGGCATGGGGTACCTTATCAAATGCCTTGCTAAAATCCATATACACTACATCTACTGCTCGACCTTCATCAATGTGTTTAGTCACATCCTCAAAAAATTCAGTCAGGCTTGTAAGGCATGACCGGCCTTTGACAAAAGCTTGCTGACTATGTCTCTCTAACTGTTCATAAATCCTGCCTTTCAGGATCTTTTCCATTAACCTACCAACCACTGAAGTAAGACTCATTTGTCTATAATTTCCTGGGCTATCTCTATTCTCTTTCTTGAATAAGGGAACAACATCTGCAAGCCCCCAATTCTCTGGAATCTCTCCCCTCCCTATTGATGATGCAATTTCCTCCCTCGTCTCCTACAGTAGTCTGTGGTACATATCATCTTGTCCCGGAGACTTATCCAACTTGATGATTTCCAAAAGCTCCAGCACATCCTCTTTCTTAATGTCTATATGCTCAAGGTTTTCAATCCACTGTAAGTCATCCCTACAATCTCCAAGATAATTTTCCGTAGTGAATACTGAAGCCTAAGGTAGAATACTGAAGCAATACTGAAGCAAAGTATTCATTAAGTATCTCTGCTATCTCCTCCGGTTCCACATACACTTTTCCATTGTCACACTTGATTAGTCCTATTTTCTCATGTCTTATCCTCTTGCTCTTCACATACTTGTAGAATGCCTAGGGGTTTCCTCTAATCCTGTCTGTCAATGCCTTCTCCTGGCCCCTTCTGGCTCTCCAAATTTCATTCTTAAACTCCTTGCTACTAGCCATAAAATCCTATGGATCTCTATCCTTACCTAGTTTTTTGAACCATTTGTTAGCTTTTCTTTTCTTCTTGACTAGATTTTCAAAAGGCTTTGTACACTATGGTTCCTGTACCCTACCATCCTTTCCTTGTCTCATTGGAACATACCTATGCAGAACACCACATAACTATCCCCCGAACATTTGCTATATTTCTGCCGTACATTTTCCTGAGAACATCTGTTCCCAATTTATGCTTCCAAGTTCCTGCCTGATCGCTTCATATTTCCCCTTAGTCCAATTAAACACTTTATTAACTTGTCTGTTCCTATCCCTCTGCAATGCTATGGCAAAGGAGATAGAATTGTGATCACTATCTCCAAAATGCTCTCCCACTGAGAGACCTAACACCCGACCAGGTTCATTTCCCAATACCAGATCAAGTACAGCCTCTCCTCTTGTAGGCTTATCTGCATATTGTGTCAGGAAACCTTCATGAACATACCTAACAAACTCCACCCCACCTAAACCCCTTGCTCCAGGGAGATGCCAAGCAATATATGGGAAATTAAAACCCCCCCACCATGACAACCCTGTTATTATCACACCTTTCCAGAATATGTCCCCTATCTGCTCCTCAATGTCCCTGTTACTGTTGGGTGGTCTATAAAAAGCACCCAGTAGAGTTATTGACCGCTTCTTGTTTCTAACTTAAGGCAGCTCACATTATTCTCCTTAAGCGCTGGTATAATTATTGCCTTTCTGAAGTAACTGGGAACTTCCTCTCATAGCAGTGAGAGGTTGATAATGTCCTTGTATACCCTCGCTAGTTGGTTGGTACAGGTTTTCAGAGCCTTACCAGGTAGTCCGTCTGGACTTTCTGTCTTGCGAGGGTTCACTCTCTTTAAAGACAGCGTAACATCGGCCTCTGAGACAGAGATCACAGGGTTATCAGGTGCAGTAAGGATCTTCACAGCTGTAGTTGTGTTCTCCCTTTCAAAGCGGGCATAGAAGGCGTTCATCTGGTAGTGAAGCATTGCTGCCATTCATGTTATTGGGTTTCTCTTTGTGGGAAGTAATGTCTTGCAAACTATGCCAGAGTTGCCGTACATCCGATGTCACCTCCAATCTCCTTCGAAATTGTCTTTTCACCCTTGAAATAGCCCTCCACAAATCATACCTTGTTTTCTGGTACAGGCCTGGGTCAATGACTTGAATGCCCTATATTTAGTCTTCAGCAGACGACATACCTCCTGGTTCACCCATGGCTTTTGGTTTGGGAATGTACAGTAAGTCTTTGTAGGCACACACTCATCCACACAGGTTTTAATGAAGTTGGTAACAACTGCAGCATACTCATCCAGGTTCAAAGATGAATCCCTGAATACAGTCCAGTCCACTGATTCAAAGCAGTCCTGTAGGTGCTCCTGTGCTTCCCTTGTCCAAACCTTCTTAGTCCTCACTACTGGTGCTGCAGTCTTCAGTCTTCAGTCTCTGCCTCTGCTCAGGGAGTAAAAGTACAGCCAGGTGATCAGACTTCCCGAAGTGAGGGTGTGGAATATCACGGTAGGCATTCCTGATGGCGGTGTAGCAATGGTCCAGTGTGTTGTTTCCTGTAGTGTTGCAAGTGATGTGTTGATGGTTATTGGTCAGTGATTTTTTTCAGACCGGTCTGGTTAAAATCTCCCAAAACAATGGTGAAGGCATGAGGATGTGCTGATTGTGCATGTTGATCCCATTGCTCAGATCACCTAAAGCCTGATTGATATTGGCCTGAGGTGGATTGTAGACTGCTACCAAAATGACCCCAGAGAACTATCGTGGTAGGTAAAAAGGACGGAACTTAACTGCTAGATATTCCAGGTCTAGTGAGCAGAACTGGGACAGCAACTGATATATTTGAGTCGATCATGAGGCATACTCCTCCACATCTGCTTTTGAGAGACTCTATAGATCTATCCTGACGGTGTATAGTAAACCTGTCAATCTGAATCGTTGCATCTGGTACAGAAGGGGTTAACCAGGATTCAATGAAACCAAGGACATACGTGGTCTTAATGTCCCTCTGATTGAACACCCTGGAAATCATCGAGTTTGTTTACCAGAGACTGTACGCTTGCCAGCAAGATAGTCGGATTAAGGAGTTTAAAACCCCATTTCCTTAAATACGCTTGTAATCCCACTCTTCAGCCACGCTTCCTCCGTTCAACAATTAACTACCTGTTTGTATTTTAAATAGTTCTATATGCACATAACAGTTTAATATGTCTCTAGTGGATATACAGAGTATAATTCTGGAAAACTCAAGAAGCTTCTTTGTTCTGCATTACTTGAATAAATACTTTCTCATTGGTTATCTTGGTGGTGGAGTATTGAACAGTATCTTTCTATTTTATGAACTCTTATCTACAGATTTGAATGGAATTTTCCTTGTCAGTGAGGCCAGGCTCTCTGTTGGTTGGGGTTGACCATGGACACTGCATCCTAGCTGTCTACGTGATACACAAGCTCGGGCAGTATGATCTGGAGAGCAGGTTGTTGCCCATGCAGCAGGGTCCCCCTCTCCACACAGCAGATGAATCCAAAGGAGCAGCAGAAACTGATACAGTTTGGCACCAGCGGCATCACAGGAGTTGCAGTCAGTATTGAGCTTCATGTTTGACTGCCTGAGGATCTCCAGCTCCAGATTTTATCTTCGGGTTTACTTCCAAAGCCTTCCCATAAAGGCATCAGATGTTTTAGATCAGAGTTTTCTTTCTATAGATGAGCTGGCAACCATGTCTGATGAGCCCAATCTGCCCGAAGTGACTGGTTTTAAGGCACCGGTAATCTGGCTTTGTCCCTTCTCCTGTCACAGTCATAGAGTCAGCGAGTCTGTACTGAACCCGTTAGCCTGCCTAGTCTCACCAACCTACACCCAAACCATTGCCCTCCCATCCATGTACCTATCCAAACCTCTCTTCAAAATCACAATCACTTCAGGTGAGTGAGTTGTGGGCAACACTTGTCGGCTGCCCAGCACATTCCTCGCTGATTTGATTGCATGCTAAATGATGATTTCACTGTATGTTTCAATGTACACGAAATAAATAAATTTATTATTTAATTGAATTGACTTTTTTACTTACATTCTTCATGAACATGAGGAGTAAAATCTTTACATTATGTCTTCGTCTAAATGTGCAATTGCAATTATAGTGATTTGTAATAAATAGTATGTACAGCATGGAAATACATGAATTAATCAGTCTGATGGCCTGGTGGAAGAAGCTGTCCTGGAGCATGTTGATCCTGCGGTACCGTTTTATGCTGCGGTACTGTTTCCCAGATGGTAGCAGCTGGAACAGTTTGTGGTTGGGGTGACTCGGGTCTCCAATGATCCTTTGAGCCCTTTTTACCCACATGTCTTTGTAAGTGTCCTGGATAGAGGGATGTTCACATCGACAGATGTGCTGGGCTGTCCGCACCACTCTCTGCAGAGTCCTGCGATTGAGGGAGGTACAGTTCCCATACCAGGCAGTAATGCAGCCAGTCAGGATGCTCTCAACTGTGCCCCTGTAGTAAGTTCTTAGGATTTGGGGGTCCACACCAAACTTCTTCAACCACCTGAGGTGAAAGAGACACTGTTGTGCCTTTTTCACCACATAGCCGGTATGTACAGACCACGTGAGATCTTGCCGATATTTATGCCGAGGAATTTAAAGCTGTTTACCCTCTCATCCCCAGATCCATTGATGTCAATAGGGGTTAGCCTGTCTCCATTCTTTCTGTAGTCCACAATCAGCTCCTCTTTTTCTGTGACTATGAGGAAAAGGTTGTTTTCTTGACACCACTTCTTCTCTGTAGACTGCCTCATTATTATTTGAGATTAGGCCAAACAGTACAGTGTGATCAGTGAATTTAATTAGCAGATTGGAGTTGTGGGCGGTGACACAGACATGGGATACAGAGAGTAAAGGAGGGGGCTTAGGACACAGCCCTGAGGGGCACCTGTGTTGAGGGTCAAAGGTGCAGAGGTGAGGGTGCCCACTCTTACCACCTGACAGTGATCTGACAGGAAGTCCAGTATCCAGCTACAGAGGGAGGGTGAAGGCCGAGGTCTCTAAGCTTCTTGATGAGCCTGGTGGAAATTATGGTGTTGAATGCTGAACTGTAGTCCTAAAACAGCGTTCATACATAAGTATCCTTCTTCTCCAGATGTGTAAGGATGGTGTGTAGAGCTGTGGTTATTGCGTCATCTATCGATTGGTTGTGTCGGTAGGTGAATTGTAGGGGGTCCAGTGTGGGTGGCAGCTGACTGCAGATGTAGTCCTTGACCAGCCTCTCAAAGTATTTCCTTGTTATTGAGGTGAGTGTAACCAATGCCAGTTGATCAGACATTTTACCTTGGTCTTTTTGGGTACAGGAACAATGGTGGATGTTTTGAAGCAGGGGGCCCTCTACACTGGGACATGAAGAGGTTAAAAATGTCTGTAAACACATCTGCCAGTTGTGCCGTGCATATCATGAGTACCTGCCCTGGGATTCTATCTGGTCCCACAGCCTTGTGACTGTCCACTCGTTGGAAACACATGCGTACTTTGGCTTCAGAGAAGACAAAGCTGTCGGTCGCATCAGCCATAGGTCTCCTCAGGGGCTCAGTATTAGCAGCATCGAATCAAGCGTGAAAAAGATTTAGCTCATCTGCGAGAGAGGCAGTGATGTTGGAAATTCCACTGGATTTAGCTTTGAAGTCTGCGATGGTGTGCAGACCTTGCCATAAGCTGCATGTCTTGTTGGTGGAGAGTTGTGTCTGAATCTTGTCCCTGTATTGCTGTTTCGCTGCCTTGATAACTTTGCACAGATTGTAGCTGCATTTCTTGAGTTCCTGCTGATCACTAGCAACGTAAGCTCTGTGTCGCGCTCTGTGTTGATCCAGTGTTTCTGGTTTGGATAGTGTCACGATTTCGTAACAAACCAGCAGCAAAAGATGATAAATTGAGTCGGGTTTTAATATTGAAATCACTATATTTATTTACATTTACTCGAAAATATAGAAAATTAAATGAACTACTTTCTTGAACAGAAGTTAACAATGTTATGCGTCTACGGCTCACTTACAGTCAAACTTAGAACCTGTTCTTAACAAATCTTACTCAAGTACAGTCATAAAATGGTAGTTCAGAGAGTTCCAGTAGTGCACGAAATAGGTGAGAGGAGAGACTTGTGGATTCACAATGCAGCGACGAGGCGATCACGGCAAATTCCAAAGATTCTACGGCTAGCGAACGAAGAAGCAGTTACCAGAGATCCCAGCCGAGGAATACTGTTCTGAAGTCCACGAAGAGTGATTTCACAAAGTGACTGTCATGAAATCCACACCCATGGATCATATGAAGAACAGACACGTCTCCACAATGCACAGTGTGCCATTGATTAACCAAATCCTTTGGGTTTGGGTAAGCATTAGACTTTACCCTTCTCGATCATGAGCTGTTCCCGGATAGTTCAAAGTCTGCAATCTTCACTCTCTCTCTCTTCGACTCCTTCTCAGCACTGTCCACATTTCTTTTATACTGTCGGCATATGTCATAAGGTAACGCTCACACAAACGAAACTGTGGACCCTCAGTAAAATGAATCTGGGGACACGTGACACCCACAGTAAACGAATCTGTGGACACGTGACACCTCCCCCCAAGAAGCGAAAATTTTGATGTGTAAGAGCAAAATTTTAACCACAATACACAATATATGGAACAATACATATGCGATTATAATTCAGCACACTACAAACTAATACAACATATTTCAGGAGCACATACAAATATTAAAGTCCACTCCATTATTAAAATTACATTGCACTATTAACATCTAGAAAGATAATTGGCAATTACATTTTCTTTGTCTTTAATGTGAGTTATCATGAGATCATATTCTTGCAAAGTCAAACTCCCACTTAGCAACCTTCTATTTTTGTTTTTCAACTTACTCAAGAACACCAATGGATTATGATATGTATAAACCACAAGTGTTTTCTGAGCTGTGCAAACATACACATCAAAATGCTGCAAAGCTAAAATAAGTGATAATTATTCCTTTTCTATGGTGGAATAATTTATTTCATGCTCATTGAATTTCTTTGAAAAGTGAGGCATGAGGATGTTCAACATCGTCATAATCATCCCTTTGCAGTAACACTGCTCCTGCAGCTTCATCACTGGCATCCACAGCTATGGAGGATGGCTTGGCAAAATCGGGTGACCTGAGCACAGGTTGGTGACATCAGAAAGCTTTCAATTTATCAAATGCCTCCTGACAAGGTTCTGTCCAAATAAACTTTCCACCCTTCTTCAGGAGGTTAGGAAATAGGAGAACAATATCAGCAAAGTTCTTACAGAACTTGCAATAATATCCGGCCATTCCCAGAAATCTTCTAAGAGCCCTTTTGCCGGTTGGAATGGGAACCTCAGAAATTGCCTGAACAGGAGCCAACCTGCCTTGACCTACAACATAACCAAGATAGGTCACAGTGGCATGGCCAAAGTCTCTCTTAGCTAGGTTAATTGTAAGGTTGGCTTTTGAGAGCCCTTCAAACAGGTTTTCCACTGCAGAGATAAGGGCTTCACAGGTGTCATTCCCCATGAGTAAATCATCAATATAGACATCTGTGTGTTTCAACCCTTGAATCACAGAATTAATCATTCTCTGGAATGTTCCCGGAGCATTTTTCATTCCAAATGGCAAAACGTTGTATTCATACAACCCAGAAGGTGTCATAAACGCAGAAATTTCTCTACCTCTATCCGTTAATGGAACACACCAATATCCTTTTTACAGATCTATCTTTATAAGAAACTTAGCTTTTCCAACCTTGTCTACACAATCATCCACTCTAGGGATTGGATAAGCATCGGCTTTTGTTATAATGTTCACCTTTCGGTAATCAGTGCAGAATCTGATACTATCATCTGGTTTAGGTACCATGACACAAGGTGAATTCAAATCCGAAGTAGAAGGTCTAATAATATCATTTTCTAACATATACTCAATTCCTTGTTCAGCAAGTTTGCATTTTTCAATATTCATACGATATAGATGTTGTTTTATAGGTTTGTTATTACCCACATCTACATCATGTAAAGTTACTGTGGTTTAACATAGAACATAGAACATAGAATAGTACAGCACAGTGCAGGCCCTTCGGCCCATAATGTTGTACATTGTACATTGGGGAAATTCAGATATACACATGAATGTGAGGGAAATGGAAGGATATGGACATTGTGTCGGCAGAAGAGAATAGTTGTTGGCCATTTGATTACAAATTTAATTGGTTCAGTACAACACTGTGGGCCGAAGGGCCTGTTCCTGTGCTGTACTGTTCCATGTTCCTTGTTCTGTCTGGACTCAGTGAGAGTGAGTGTGAGGCTGTTGTTCAGTGTAAATGTCCAAATAGTCCAGTTCCGTCCATTTGTGAGTGAAACCTGCTGTCCTCACCCAGTCAGACCCCATGAATCCCAGCCAATTGTTCACTGATATCAGGGACTTGCATTTAACTGTCAACTTTCCCAGACTCGGGACGTCCCGAGATGCTTTCCTGTGATGTTTAATGGATTGTTCCCTGCATCTGTGTGTGTGTATGTGTGTGGGAGGGAGTATTTGCTCACAGGGTGTGTGTGAAGCGTCTAGTACAGTAGTGTAGTAGTGCCTGTAGTTAGTGCATGCTGCATACTGTATGACGCACAGTGCTCTCTGCTTGCTACTCTCTGCTTACAGCTACTGCCGCTGGCTAGCCTTCTTAATAGAGGGTGAAGAAAGGAGCCGAGTGTGTAAGCCTCCTCCTGCCAGTACAGAGCCTCTCCACCACCAAGACTCCTGCAGTGCCTCCTCGGAGCCACACATGGCAACTGGGTATCTTACCGTCCCAGGTTAAACTACAGGGGATCTCGGAGCAGTAGTGGGCCCCAGCGATGTGGTGTGTAGGCCCACCACTGTGTGGACATGCCCTGGCACCCATCAAACACTGTCCCAGCCATGGGCAAATAGCCCCAGTGCTTTGTGGTAAGTCTGTTGAGACAAGGCTGAGGGAGCACAACCTGACAGAAACTAAACCTTCATAAAAATGAATTATTTCCCCTCAATGAATATGATCAGATGAATATGTGGCTTGAAAAATGGTGCAAGGGGGAGGGATTCAAATTTCTGGGGCATAGGAACTAATTCTGGAGGAGGTGGGACCGGTACAAATGGGACGGTCTGCACCTGGGCTGGACTGGAACGAATGTCCTGGGGGACCATTTGTTACTGTTGTTCAAGAGGATTTAAACTAATGTGGCAGAGGGATTGGAACAAGTGCAGAGAGACAGAGGGGTGTAAAATGAGGGTAGAAGCAAAAAGTAGTAAGGTGAAAAGTAAAAGTCGCAGGACGGCAAATTCAGGGCAAAAATCAAAAAGGGCCACTTTTCAACATAATTGTATAAGGGCTAAGAGTGCTGTAAAAGCAAGCCTGAAGGTTTTGTGTGTCAATGCAAGGACCATTCCTAACAAGGTGGATGAATTAAAAGTGCAGATTGATATTAATGAATATGATATAGTTGGGATCACAGAGACATGGCTCCAGGGTGACCAAGGGTGGGAGCTCAACATTCAGGGATATTCAATAATCAGGAGGGATAGACATGAAAGAAAAAGAGGTGGGGTAGCATTGCTGGTAAGAGAGGAGATTAACGCAATAGAAAGGAAGGACATTAGCCGGGAGGATGTAGATTTGATATGGGTAGAGCTGCATAACACTAAAGGGCAGAAAACACTGGTGGGAGTTGTGTACAGGCCACCTAACAGTAGTAGTGAGGTTGGGGATGGTATTAAACAGGAAATTAGAAATGTATACAATAAAAGAACAGCAGTTATAATGGGTGACTTCAATCTACATATAGATTGGGTGAACCAAATTGGTAACAGTGTTGAGGAAGAAGATTTCTTGGAATGTATGCGGGATGGTTTTCTGAAGCAACATGTCGAGGAACCAACTAGAAAGCAGGCTATTCTGGACTGGGTACTGAACAATGAGGAAGGGTTAATTAGCAATCTTGTCGTGAAAGGCCCCTTGGGTAAGAGTGACCATAATATGGTGGAATTCTTTATTAAGATGGAGAGTGACATAGTTAATTCAGAAACAAAGGTTCTGAACTTAAAGAAGGGTAACTTTGAAGGTATGAGACGTGAATTAGCTAAGATAGACTGGCAAATAATAACTAAAGGGTTGACGGTGGATATGCAATGCCAAGCATTTAAAATGCTAGAGTCAGTTATCAAAGATGTGATAACAGCACATTTGGAAAGCGGTGAAATCATCGGACAAAGTCAGCATGGATTTGTGAAAGGAAAATCATGTCTGACGAATCTCATAGAATTTTTTGAGAAGGTAACTAGTAGCGTAGATAGGGGAGAATCAGTGGATGTGGTATATTTGGATTTTCAAAAGGCTTTTACAAAGTCCCAAACAGGAGATTAGTGTGCAAACTTAAAGCTTACGGTATTGGGGGTATGGTATTGATGTAGATAGAGAATTGGTTGGCAGACAGGAAGCAAAGAGTGGGAATAAACGGGACCTTTTCAGAATGGCAGGCAGTGACTAGTGGGGTACCACAAGGCTCAGTGCTGGGAACCCAGTTGTTTACAATATATATTAATGACTTGGATGAGGGAATTAAATGCAGCATCTCCAAGTTTGCGGATGACACGAAGCTGGGAGACAGTGTTAGCTGTGAGGAGGATGCTCAGAGGATGCAGGGTGACTTGGATAGGTTAGGTGAGTGGGCAAATTCATGGCAGATGCAATTTAATGTGGATAAATGTGAGGTTATCCACTTTGGTGGCAAAAACAGGAAAACAGATTATTATCTGAATGGTGGCCGATTAGGAAAAGGGGAGGTGCAACGAGACCTGGGTGTCATTATACACCAGTCATTGAAAGTGGGCATGCAGGTACACCAGGCAGTGAAAAAGGCGAATGGTATGCTGGCATTTATAGCAAGAGGATTCCAGTACAGGAGCAGGGAGGTACTACTGCAGTTGTACAAGGCCTTGGTGAGACCACACCTGGAGTATTGTGTGCAGTTTTGGTCCCCTAATCTGAGGAAAGACATTCTTGCCATAGAGGGAGTACAAAGAATGTTCACCAGATTGATTCCTGGGATGGCAGGACTTTCATGTGATGAAAGACTGGATCGATTAGGCTTATACTCGCTCAAATTTAGAAGATTGAAGGGGGATCTTATTGAAACGTATAAAATCCTAAAGGGATTGGACAGGCTAGATGCAGGAAGATTGTTCCCGATGTTGGAGAGAAGTCCAGAATGAGGGGTCACAGTTTAAGGATAAAGGGGAAGCCTTTTAGGACTGAGATTAACTTCTTCACACAGAGTGGTGAATCTGTGGAATTCTCTACCACAGGAAACAGTTGAGGTCAGTTCATTGGCTGTATTTAAGAGGGAGTTAGATATGGTCCTTGTGGCTAAAGGGATCACGGGGCATGGAGGGAATGCAGGTATAGGGTTCTGAGTTGGATGATCAGCCATGATCATACTGAATGGCGGTGCAGGCTCGAAGGGCCGAATGACCTACTCCTGCACCTATTTTCTATGTTTCTATGTTTCTCAATGATTCTGCTTCTATATCTGATGACACTCCTTTTAGAGTTATGGACTCTTTTAAATATTTATGTATTATGATTACTAAAAATCATAAAGACCTTTACAAAGCTAATTTGATTCCTTTAGTGGATTTCATGAAGCAATTATTTTGTATATGGAATCCACTTACACTTTCGTTAGCCAGCCGAATTCATGCAGTTAAAATGATGATTTCACCAAAATTTTTATATGTATTTCAAAATATCCCTTTTTTTTAACTAATGTAACGCTCAGGGCTATCGGCTCGTGTTTATCTAGGGGAAACCCCGTCCGCCCGCCCAAACGTGTCTCACTGTTTGCTGTGTAATGCCACATGGTACAAACTCACGCATCAAATATCAGTCAGCACACAATGTACGATTTACAGATTACACTTTATAAATCTTACTGGAACTATGTAATTAATAGAGATACAATATAAAAGGGAAAGTAAAAGGCACCAGGCTTATCAGTGTTCAATCACTTCATGCACAACTATTGGAGCTCAATTAATGGGGTCCTCTTTCCATCATGCGATCTCCTCCGACCCCCTCGACCCGCCGCCTGGGACCAGCCACGGTGGTTGACCAGAGTGCGTCCAACATGTCCTTCTTCTTCGGGTCTCCTCCCTAAAACCTGCCAAACCACACGGTTCCCCGCCATATGAGACAGAATATCACCCATAAAAAGAATAACATGGACACTCGTTGGTTGGTTCACTCTCTTATCAATTATATAACCCAAAGAAGCAGAGAGAGAGAGAACTCCTTACATTGCAATAATTATTACAGAAAAAGCCTTTTTTTAATAACATAACAAAGAAGCCATTTTATTAGCCTTAGCAGTAACATGAAAAAAAGAAACCTCTTACACTCTCTCCCCACCAAATAAAGTCAGAGTATGTGCAACAGGGTCCGATTAAACCTCTCGGGCTGAGGATCACCCTGTGGTTTGTAGGGCATGGTCCTGGATTTCTCAATCCCAAGCATATCCAGTAATTCATGGTTAAGCCTGCTCTCGAGTCCTGTCCCTGATCACCATGTATCGGTTTGGGGAGGCCATATTGAACAAAATACCTCTCCCATAAAACCTTCGCCACTGTAGTTGCTTTCTGGTCCTTAGTAGTAAAAGCCTGCGCATATCTAGTGTAGTGATCCGTGAGGACCAGGACATTGGCGGTGTTGCTGGTGTCTGGCTCAATAGACAGGAAATCCATACACACCAGGTCCATGGGTCCCGCACTCTGCAAGTGGGATAACGGGGCCGCCTGCACAGGCAGGGTCTTCCTCCTGACGCAACGGCTACAGGTCTTACAGTATTCTTCCACCTCCCCCCTCATCCGGGGCCAGTAAAACCGGTCCTTGAGTAATCCATAGGTCCTTTCTACCCCTAAGTGCCCGGAATCATCATGTAGAGCCTGGAGCACAGCCTTTCGATACTTCTCAGGCATGACCAGCTGCCAGCGCCGGGGGTGGTCCGGAGGCGACGTGACCCGGTACAAGACGTGGTTCTTCAGCTTCAACCGAGGCCACTCCTTCAGTAGGAAGGGCACTGAGTCGTGTTTTGCCTTCTCTGCCTGAGCCATATCCCTCTTTTTAGCCGCCTACCAGATAGCGCCAATGCCCAGGTCATCCCGCTGAGCCGCCCCCACTTCCTGGGGGCTCAACTCCGGCAACTGCCTGTTCTTCAGAGCAGTCACATTACAGTAAACAGTGGGTAGCATTTCATTATCTACCCCCAATTGATCCACTGCCTGATCTGGCCCCATTGGGTCTCCGGCTTTAGCATCGCTAGCAAATTGACACATGGCCTTCATTCCCGGGGCAGGGACACTTTCCCACTTCTCGTCCGTGCCTGAACCCTCATGGCCCAACAAGATAAAGCATCTGCATTGATATTCTGGCTCCCTGGCCGGTAATTCAGGCTGAACTCATCGGCAGACAAGGCCGCCAACCACCGATGCCCTGTAGCGTCCAGTTTTGCTGAGGTCAGAATATAAGTGAAAGGATAGTTGTCCATCCTCACTTCAACCTTGGCCCCATATAGATAGTCACCAACTTGTCCACCACCGCCCATTTCAGCGCCAGGAACTCCAACTTGTGAGTGGGATAGTTTCTCTCAGAAGGTGACAAACTTCGGCTGACAAATGCCACCGGCCTCAATCCATTGCCCTGTTCCTGGTACAGGACAGCCCTCAGCCCCTCTCGGCTGGCATCAGTGTGTAGCACATACGGCTTCTGGCGGTTGGTAAAAGTCAACACTGGGGCCTGTGTCAGCACCCTTTTCAGCGATTGGAACACCTCTTCGCGTTGAGCATCCCACCTCGGTCCAAAGGGCTCTGACGGGTTCAGATATCCTCCTGCCTCCTGCCCTCGGTCTCCCTTCCTTTTCTTCCCCACGGGGGATAGCCACACAAAAGCTGGTTCAATGTGTGACTCATTTCCTTTCACGATTTGCCGATAGTACCCACAGAACCCCAAAAAACGAGCGTAGGGCGCTCACAGTCTGGGGTGTTGGCCAAGTGGTCACTACGTCTATCTTAGCCGAATCAGTAGCTACTCCATCTCACGAGATTATGTGTCCAACATAGCTGACCAACGTCTTGCAGAACTGACATTTATCCAGGGAAAGTTTCAACCCTTCCTCCTTCAACCGACTCAGCAACTTCAGCAGCCGCTCCTCATGTTCTTCTAAAGCAGATCCAAACACTATCAGGTCGTCCAGGTACACCAATACCTCCAGCAGGTTCATGTCCCCCACTGTCCTCTCCATGAGCTGCTGGAAGGTGGCTGGGGCCCCCGATATGCCTTAGGGCATTCGTTCGAACTGGAAAAATCCCAGGGGGCAGATAAAGGCTGCCTTCTCTTTATCGGTCTCACTCATCAGAATCTGGTAGTACCCACTCCGCAAATCCAATACTCTAAACCACTGGGCACCACTCAAACAGGCCAACGTGTCATCAACCCTTGGAACCGTATACTGGTCAGGGACAGTGCGCTGGTTCAGGGTCCTGTAGTCCGCGCACATGTGTACCATCCCATTTTGCTTCCTTACCACCACTAAGGGGGACGCATAGGAGCTTCGGGACTCTGCGATAATCCCTGCAGCCTTCACCTGGTGCAAGTGCTGCCGCACATCTTCCACATTTGCTGGGGCCAGCCACCGCGACCTTGCTCTAAACGGGGTGTCATTTGTCACCCAGATAGTGTGAAGAGTGCTCTTGGAACAACCCATGTCAAACTTGCTCTGAGAAAAGACATCCTCTAGCTTCAATATCTTCTCCACCAACCTTCTCTTACACTCCAGCGGCACAGGGAAGTCCTCAAAATTCAAGGCCTCCTCGGTCAGCCCCCTGTTCTCTAATAGTTTTCCTCCAGCGGGCCTCACGGGGGCACTAGACATCACCGTCACTGGGAACAAGTGCGCGAGGGGCATCCCGCACTTAAAGGTGATCTCCCTCTCCGTTGTGTTCCTTATGTGACGGGGTCCTGAATTACCCCTATGAACTGTGCTCGTTTACTCCTGCTAACTGTGCTTTTGAAAAGAGAGAGAGAGTTATTTAACATTGACATGTCGTTTTGAAAGAGAGAGAGAGAGAGAGAGAGAGAGAGATGAAGACTAACTGTTGGACTATAACTTTAAGGCACTGGAAGTATCTTTTGGATTTCTGCTGAATTGGAGACAGCACCGAGCAGCTAGTAAGTTGCTATGGTGACCGAGGGCATAATTTAATGGACACTTGATATTATGATTTTCAGCAGGTTGTTGATACTTCTCAAGGATTTTTGCCTGCTTGCATTTCTTATACAGAGAGAGGAAGGAGGAGTTATTTGAATGACAGTTGATGCTCATCATGGGAAGATAAAATAGGAGGTCAGATGATAGACCTCAGACACAGGGTTTGGACACTGAATGAGCATTGTTGCACCCGCAGAAAAGGTGGGTTGTGGAGGATCGATGAGGCCGATCAACCAGTTGCTCTTGGAGTGAAAAAAGGAAAAGGGGTTGACTGGTGGGGAATTGTCCATGTGTCCACCTCGCCTGGGGGATAGCTCCACCACAGAAAACTGGTCCTCTTTGTTAAAGGCACAGTTGGTGACTTTTAAAAGGAGTTCGAAGGACTGTCATGGTCCGGTCCATTGACCCTTGTTCCAGGTTTTCCTGTCTACCCTGTTTCTGTTCTTGTTGAGCTCTAATTGAGGCAGCTGATGCTCGTTGGGTCTGGCTGCATAAATACCTTCAGAGACCAGGGTGTGGCTGCTGGATTGTTCTAGTCCTTACTCCTTGTATCCCTTCCTCTGCCTTCTGTTTCCTGCCTGAAGCCTTGCCTTGTCTTGCTGGTAACTCTCACCTTGCCTGAAGTTCTCATTTCTCTTTGCATTGCCTGAAGCCTTGCCTTGTCTTGCTGGTAACTCTCGCCTCGTCTTGCCTGCAGTCTTGTCCTGGAGCAACCCTGTTCCTAGCTCCCTCCTGTCCCTTGCCTCCACCCAGAAAAGCTAGGCTGTCTTGCTGTTACCTGTGGTTAGTTCTGTCCCTTCCTGTCCCTTGCCTCTGTTGGGTAAGCCAAGCCGTCTTCCCATTACCTACGGTTGGTTCTGTCCCTTCCTGTTCCATGCCTCCGTCGGGTGGTGATCCGCGCCCTGCCCAGGAGTACCGCGCCCTGCCCAGGTGAACCGCACCCTGCCCAGGAGGAGCCTGCCTAGCCTCAAGCCTGAAGACTCCAGCCTCCTGCCTAGCCTCAAGCCTGAAGACTCCAGCCTCCTGCCTAGCCTCAAGCCTGAAGACTCCAGCCTCCTGCCTAGCCTCAAGCTTGAAGACTCCATCCTCCTGCCTCCTGCCAAGCCTCGCCTCGTCTAGAGCCTCTAGCCTCAAGCCTGAAGACTCCAGTCTCCTGCCTCCTGCCAAGCCTCGCCTCTAGTCTCTAGCCTCAAGCCTGAAGACTCCAGCCTCCTGGCAAGCCTTGCCTCAAGTCTCCTAGACTCCAGCCTCGTCCTGCCTGTCAGCCAGGCCTCATCCTTGCCTAGTTCTGGGGTCCAAGCCAGAGGCAAGACCCAGGTACTGAGTCCTTGTCCAGTCTCTGGCTCGGAGTCCAAGCCCGGGCTCCTAGCTCTCTTGTCCAGTCCTGTTCTGTGTTCCCAGTTTTCATGTCCATGTCCTTGCCCTCACCCTGTATCCTAGTCCTGTCCCTAGTCCTTCAGTGTCTGTGTCTTGCACTCGGGTCCATTCCCAGCCACCGCCGTATGACAAGGACAATGAGGAGATCGACAGCGTCAGCTGACCTAAAGACTCAAATCTCTCCCCCTCTCTCTTTCTCCATCACCACCCAACTCAATACCATGAACTGAATTGAACTTTACTTATCATCATAAGACTGTATCTTTTTACCCCTAAACTTAAAGAAGCTTGGTTTTTCATACATATATTTCCACACTTACTGATATACTTTATATATATATATATATATATATAATCATTGCTAACCTGTTCGATTTATCTACATTGATATTACTGTATTCCGTAGTTACTAATAAATATTATTAGTTAATAGCAATACTGGACTCCAAAGTGTTTTCCATCTCTGCTGGTTCTTTATTCCCGTAATGGGGTACGTGACACTTACAATCACCCCCATCCGCCGTGCCTGTACAGCTGAGGGCCTCTGCGATTCAGGTCTCACCAGTACCCCAGCCGGGAACCAGGACCCCCCTTCAAGGTCTTCCGGGGCGTCTACTAACTGGGCCTCACCTGCCGGCACTCCAGGGGATCTGGGGGTTCCCATCACTAGTGCCACCTCCCCTGGCCATATCACTTTAGGCCTCGCCTGAGTACACCACACCACACTGTCCCTCTTTTGAACTCAGGATCCAGCCCCTTATGGCCACCCGCTTCTTCAAAAGCCACTCGAAACACTGGGTGTACCGAGAGTGTCTCCAGAAAGTTCTCCCTCGCCCTCTCCTTACAGGCTCCCTGGAGCCGTCGCATAACAGTTGAGTTAATCCCCACCAGAAGGGCAGCGCCACCTGTTTCCACCGGATCCGGACAAACCAACACCAACGTCTCAAGGGCTTCAGACACTCCCACATCGCCCTCCGAGAATTCCAATCTCTCTGACAGGTACCCATCGTATGGGTAATCACCGTCACTTATGCCCCAAATCTCCAGTGCATTAAAAGGAGTTACTAGCAAATGCTTTAGTTATTTTTTGTAGAAAGAATGGTACAATAATGTGACCTGCGGCCCGGTGTCAACATGGCCCTTGCAAAGATTCCCTCTATCCGTAGGGACACGCTGGAGAGGGGTTCCACTAATCCGTCCGGAATAAGGGTTTGGGCTTGCGGATGGCAGATTTCTGGGAACATGTTCCTCCAGCGACTCCAGTGCGTTCCCTCACTGAGTCTCTCCTATGTTTCCCAACACCTCTCCCTTCTTAGTCGCCCTGACTTGCTCTTAGGTTTGCTCTTCGCGGGGCGTCTTGTCTCTCACAATCCAGAAGTTTCCCTCTTCTCCACAGTTATAGCACACGCTACCCACCGCCCCTGTCCTCCCGAGACGCCTGCCACTCCCAGCTCACTGCGCGGCCCACCTCCTGAAGGGGGTTCTCTCCCTATCAATCCACTCATGCAAGGGATCCCTACCCACCTGGGACCCCTTGGGTCACTCGGTTCTCAACCCTGCCACCACCTCCTGTATTGCTGGGGATCGTTCCCGGTGGCCTGAGTCCTCTTTCCGGCCCAACGCGTTCTCATCCTCCTGCGCCTCTCTAATCAGCTGACTGAACGATGGGGGGGGGCTCCTTTTATAGGACTGCCGGAGACTCCAAGCCACCTGATACTCCCCCAGGGAACTCATAAATATCTGATTCATCCTCAACATCGCCACTTCATATGCCTTCAGTATCCTTCGGCGCAGCAACCCATTAAGCATTCTCTTCAGGTGAAAAATGTATTCTGAGAGCTTTTCCCCTCTTCTCTGCCGCATGTTTTGACACTCCGCTAAAAGCTCCCAGGAATCTCCCGTCAATCCAAACGCACCTTCCAAAGCTTCCAGATACTCTGCCAGGGAAGCCGAGGGCTGTTCAGCCTTCAGCCCCCGGACGACACCAGCCGCCAATCCCCGCAAACTTCCACCAATCGCTGTCTCTTTTCATCATCTGAGCCTAGCCACTCCTCTAACAACTTGGATGTGTTTTCTATCCATGTCTCATAATCGTCCTCCCCTTCCGGAGTGGGCGTGGCTCCTGAGAAAATTCTCAGCTTCGGGTGGGGCCCCTCAGTCCTTCTCACCAGGGAGGTAATGGCGGCTGCCAACTCGGAGGTCTCACCTTTACCTGGGGGACGGGGCCTGACGAATCCTTCCCACCTTGACCCCTCTTGCCCCTCTTCCCTCGTTACTGCGATAACTTGTTCCCTCGCAAATTTCTTCAACCCTCCACCACTGGCTACTGGCACATCCCCTGGTGTCTCATCAAACTCTTACTCCAGTGTCTCCTCACATTCGTCCTCCAGGAGGGTGTGGAGGCCCCACGGCCCTGTCTCCCCCGGGACGCTGACCGTCGCTGGCAGTTCCAAGGTCATGACGTCAGCACTCGTACGAACCAACACCCAGCTGGATTCCACTTCTTTACCGTACCTTCTAGCTGTGAGTTCTACCTTGCCGATACCTTTAATCAAACTCAACCCTCGCTCTAGCACTTCTTCCGAAGTGCGGAAATCCACCTCACTTAACACGCACGCAAGATTAATCGGTACGTCCTCGAACTCACACCAGTTTACAATCTTTTCCCGGTCCATCTTCACACTACTTAATGTGGCGTTAATAAAGTTTACAGAGAATTCAATCCCGGACGCTGCCCCCAGAAACGTAACGCTCAGGGCTATCGGCTCGTGTTTATCTAGGGGAAACCCCGTCCGCCCGCCCAAACGTGTCTCACTGTTTGCTGTGTAATGCCACATGGTACAAACTCACGCATCAAATATCAGTCAGCACACAATGTACGATTTACAGATTACACTTTATAAATCTTACTGGAACTATGTAATTAATAGAGATACAATATAAAAGGGAAAGTAAAAGGCACCAGGCTTATCAGTGTTCAATCACTTCATGCACAACTATTGGAGCTCAATTAATGGGGTCCTCTTTCCATCATGCGATCTCCTCCGACCCCCTCGACCCGCCACCTGGGACCAGCCACGGTGGTTGACCAGAGTGCGTCCAACATGTCCTTCTTCGGGTCTCCTCCCTAAAACCTGCCAAACCACACGGTTCCCCGCCATATGAGACAGAATATCACCCATAAAAAGAATAACATGGACACTCATTGGTTGGTTCACTCTCTTATCAATTATATAACCCAAAGAAGCAGAGAGAGCGAGAACTCCTTACATTGCAATTATTATTACAGAAAAAGCCCTTTTTTATAACATACCCTGGAAGCCATTTTATTAGCCTTAGCAGTAACATAAAAGAAGAAACCCCTTACACGTATATAAATATAAATATAAATATAAATTCAGTTAGCACACGGACATTGAACCTCCCAAAATCGTAAAAATACAAATATAATGTAAGAGAAAAAATGCAGAAGTAACATGAAAAAAGAAAAGTGAATAAAAACAAAATACCCTAAAAAAAACTAATCTAACAACATTAATCAACTAAACTAAAGAAAAGAAAAAGACATGGGCTGTTGTGTTACGTCAAATAGAACTATTAGTGTCATTGACTCCGCTCCTCTCTCCATATATTTGAAAGTAATGGAATAGGCTTGGAAAAGGTCAAATTACATCATATGGAAATATTGAATAAATGGCCTCCAAGTCATTTCGAACTTAATAGAAGGAGCATAAATGACACTTCTAATTTTTTCTAAATTTAAACACAACATAGTTTGAGAGAACCAATGAAATGTAGTGGGAGGATTAATCTCTTTCCAATTCAGCAAAATGGATCAAGCCATCAATGTAATGTAACAAATACAACCATCCGGCGAGCTGAAGGGGTTAAATGATTTGGTTTTATCATTGGTAAACCAAAAATTGCATTAATAGGGTGAGGTTTGAAATCAGTACTCAGAGCAGTTGAAATAATGTCAAAGGTATCTTTCCAATACTTTTTCAGAAAAGGACATGACCAAAACATATCAGTTAAAGAAGCTATCTCAGAGTGACACCCATCACATACAGTATTTATATGAGAGTAATAACGAGCTAATTTATCCTTAGACATATGCGCCCTATGTACAACTTTAAACTGTATCAGCGCATGTTTAGCACATATAAAGGATGAATTAATTAATTGAAGATTTTTTTCCCCATTTTTCAATAGGTAAAGTAAGCTTAATTTCCCTTTCTCAATCATTCTTAATTTTATTAGTTAAGTCTGTTCATATTTTCATAATTATATTATAAATAGTTGCTATTACACCTTTCTGAAAAGGATTCATGTCCTTTGAACATTTATCTAATAAATACAAATTGCCTAGATCCCATTTCTTTAGATATTTACGGATTAGAAAGTTTTTAATTACTGTTCTTCCTACCTTTCGGAATATATATCCAACGGATATTTTGGAAAAAAAATTGTTTTCTTTACTATCTAACTCTGCTCGTAGGGGGCAATGGATCTGTTCTCAGATTCCACTATGTTTTGGAAGCATTGAAGCAGATAATTTTGTGCTAAAAAGCCCAGTCTCCTCAGGAGGAACCGGTATCATCCCGAGCTGGAACAGTTGAACAGCTCACCGCAGACAATCGGACTCGGGTGTCTGCGATTTCCGCTCTCTTGTCTGCCATCCAACAGCTCACCGTGGACAGCCAGAATCAGCTGACAGCCATTAACGCTCTCGCCAACATAATTTGGCAGCCTTTGGCCGCCTCAGTCCCACTCCCAGCATGTCGCAGGTCCTCCTTTTCTGCTGCCGGGACAATCTCTGCTATTAATGCTCCCGCTCCTGCGCCCAGACCAGAAATGACTCTTGTCTTCGACCCTCACGGTCTCCTACGTCTGTACAGGAATTGAGTATTCCACCACCAGACAGATATCTGGTGATCCTGGTGGTTGCAGGAATTTTATTAGCCAACTCGCGTCGACATTCCAAACCTAGCCTGATCATTTTGATTATGATGCGTGAAAACTGGCGTACAAGGTCAATCTTCCAGATGGACATCCACTCAGCCTGCTAAGTGCTTTATGGGAGCAAAGCTGCCTCACAGCTCAGTCCTTCCAACATTTCGTGGCGGCGTTAAGGAGGATTTTTGACCTTCCAGTATGGGGTCAGGAGGCTGCCACCGACTCTTGGACCTGCATCAAGGCAGAGGAACAGTGAGAGTCTATGCAGGAAAATTCCGCACACTTGCAGCACAGATGGGTTGGAATGAGAGAACTCTCATCTCTGCCTTCCAGCGTGGACTGAACGCAGGGGTCCGGCACAAGATCGCTGTCCGGGATGAGCAGGATAGTCTAAAATGACCTGTTTAATCTGGATGTTCGAGTGTACAACCGTGTAACTGGGTGGCACAGGGAAAGGGTGTTTCAAGATATAGAACTAGAAATAGGAGGGGCTCTGACAGAAATATTTCAAATGTCATTAGAAACGGGGATGGTGCCAGAGGATTGGCATATTGCTCATGTGGTTCCGTTGTTTAAAAAGGGTTCTAAGAGTAAACCTAGCAATTATCGGCCTGTGAGTTTGACGTCAGTGGTGGGTAAATTGATGGAAAGTATTCTTAGAGATGGTATATATAATTATCTGGATAGACAGGGTCTGATTAGGAACAGTCAACATGGATTTGTGCGTGGAAGGTCATGTTTGACAAATCTTATTGAATTTTTTGATGAGGTTACAAAGAACATTGATGAGAGTAAAACGGTGGATGTTGTCTATATGGACCTCAGTAAGGCCTTTGACAAGGTTCCACACGGAAGGTTAATTAGGAAGGTTCAATCGTTAGGCATTAATATTGAAGTAGTAAAATGGATTCAGCAGTGGCTGGATGGGAGACGCCAGAGGGTAGTGGTGGATAACTGTGTGTCAGATTGGAGGACGGTGTGTAGTGGTGTGCCTCAGGGATCTGTACTGGATCCAATGTTGTTTGTCATATATATTAATGATCTGGATGATGGGGTGGTAAATTGGATTAGTAAGTATGCAGATGATACCAAGATAGGTGGTGTTGTGGATGATGAGGTAGGTTTTCAAAACTTGCAGAGATATTTAGGACAGTTAGAAGAGTGGGCTGATAAATGTGAGGTGCTACATTTTGGTAGGACTAATCAAAATAGGACATACATGGTAAATGGTAGGGCATTAAAGAATGCTGTAGACCAGAGGGATCTAGGAATAATGGTGCACAGTTCCCTGAAGATGGAATCTTATGTGGATAGGGTGGTGAAGAAAGCTTTTGGTATGCTGGCCTTTATAAATCAGAGCATTGAGTATAGGAGTTGGGATGTAATGTTGAATTTGTATAAGGCATTGGTAAGGCCAGAGCTGGAGTATTGTGTACAGTTCTGGTCACCGAATTATAGGAAAGATGTCAATAAAATTGAGAGAGTACAGAGGAGGCTTACTAAAATGTTGCCTGGGTTTCATCTCCTAAGTTACAGAGAAAGATTGAACAAGTTAGGTCTTTATTCTTCGGAGCGTAGAAGGTTGAGGGGGGACTTGATAGAGGTGTTTAAAATTATGAGGGGGATTGATAGAGCTGACGTGGTTAGACTTTTTCCATTGAGAGTGGGGAAGATTCAAACAAGAGGACATGGGTTGAGAGTTAGAGGACAAAAGTTTTGGGGTAATATGGGCGGGGAACTTCTTTACTCAGAGAATGGTAGCTGTGTGGAACGAGCTTCCAGCAGAAGTGGTTGAGACAGGTCCGATGTTGTCATTTAAAGTTAAATTGGATAGATATGTGGCGTCTGATCATTGTCGTTCCTCAGCCTTTCTCACCACCCAGCACCCAGTCCATGGAGGAGCCTATACAAGCAGAGCCTGTCTCAGGAGGAAGGTGAGCAGTGCAGAAGAACGGGTCCCTGCCTCTACTGTGGCGATCCAGGACACTTCCGGGTGGCATGTCCCAAGCGCACATTAAAAGAGAATTCCCATCAGCAGGGAGGGGAATCCTGACGGGTCGGTTCTCTCTTCAGTCAGCTTCCCCTAATTGTGTAATGCTCACCGCTTCCTTGTTGTGGAAGTCTCAGACACATGAACTTAAAACACCTTTCGACTCTGGTGCAGCCGGGAATCTGTGGGTAGCTCTCCAGCTCAAAGATGGGGAGTTCCGACTTGGGAATTAAAATAAAGGATCATCGTCAAGGCGTTGGATGGTCAACCTCTGGGCACCGGCCAAATCCACCATTGCTTTGTCTTGTGGTCTAATCTAAAAGAATACGTCATGTGAGTGTTCTGTCATATCTTCTGCCTTCACTCACATTTCCTCAACTGACATATCTCTGTGTATTTAATATTTCAGTTATACTCGTTTCAAATAATTTGAGGAATTTTGTATACATATTGGTTGATTAAACATTCTTGTTTGTTTAAATAATCCATGATGTGTTATATGTACAGCTACATGAATTACATAAGTCATCACACTACCACGTGATACATGCGTACCTCGCTTAAAGTAAACTTGACATTAGACCCAACTTTTTGGACTCCTGTGTCTTCCTTTGAATTGGTTTAATGTTTTAAAATTACAAAACATAACAATCTTGTCCTCACATCATTCTACTGGAGTATCTAGAGGGACCTACTTTCTATCAACATTAAACTGCTGAAACATACAGTTAATCAGTTCAAAACTGAAACCTATTTCCCTCATAAAATCTCTCCCCAGAATATGTTCTTGAGCAGTTGGCAAGTTGATGATCAGAACTGAGTGGGACACACTCAGTCGTCCCAACTGTATGTTCAGGGGTGTAGTCAGCTGCCTTACTGTGAATGTCCTGTAAATCCAGATAAAATAATATTATCTTGCATTTCCCAATGGTGCACTGACTGTGGTTCAAGAGCCTCCGGTGTCCCAAAACATTTTCTATGGCAGCCTCCTACCCGAGCTTCTACAAGGAGTCGACCCACACCAGCCCACCCTGTAGTGCACTCCAATGTAACTGAGGCCTGACAGCGTCATTGTGTACTTGAGACTCCACAGGTAACTATGGATACAGTGTCAGATTCAATTGGCACCCTGGACATGATATTCCAGGGGCAATGAAGCCTTTGTTACATCCTGATCTTTCCCAACCCATCTGGGTTGTGGGCAAACCCCAGCTAAACATTTCCATGGGGGTCCGGTATTCATAACAGGAGGAATATAGACATTCTGACCGTGTCCTCGACCATCCCTTCCAGTAGGTGGTGCTGTTGAGTGTGACGATGGCTTACCCTGTTAGACACCCCGTCCCCCTTCATTCTGTCACTACACACCTTGTTCTCTTATAGGGGACATTTCAGAACCTGTTTCCCCTCATCCTCCATCGTACCTTTCTCCCTCCCTTCTCCCATTCTCATTTCATCCTTCTGAGAAACCATGTTTCAGTGTGTGTGGGATCTGTGGGATCAAGCATTTCACACACTCTTCTGCTCTCCTCAGTACTGTGTGATACCAGAGTCTTCAGCCAGTTAATACTCTGTTGTTGAGTCAAACCACAACTGTCCAAAATGGGAATGTAAACACTCGAGAAAACCGACCATACCTTATCACAAATACAGTGGGGTGCTCTCCTTTTCACAGTCTGCACTTATGTAGAGACTCCACTTTGTGTCTTCGATTAGTTCCTGCAGTTTTTAATAGAGCTTCCAGTAAATCTCTGCCATATCTCTCAGGATGAGGCTTTTCATTCCAGGATGAAGGAGATGTCCTCCTTTTTTAAAGAAAGGGGCTTCCATTCCTCCACCATCAACTCTGCTCTCAAACGCACCTCTCCCATTTTCACACACATGTGCTCTCACCCCATCCTCCTGCCACCCCACCTGGAATGGGGTTCCCCTTGTCCTCACCTACTACCCCACCAGCCTCTGGGTCCAACATATTATTCTCCGTAATTTCCGCCACCTCCAACGGGATCCCACCACTAAGCACATCTCTCCCTCCCCCCACCCTGCTTTCCGTAGGGATTGTTCTCTACGCGACTGCCTTGTCCATTTGTCGTCCCCCCTCCCCCATCCCATCCCACCGATCTCCCTCCCAGCACTTATCCGTGTAAGCGGAACAAGTGCTACACATGCCCTTACACTTCCTCCCTTACCACCATTCAGGGCGCCAAACAGTCCTTCCAGGTGAGGCATCACTTCACCTGTGAGTCGGCTGGGGTGATATACTGTGTCCGGTGCTCCCGGTGTGGCCTTTTATATATTGGCGAGACCCGACACAGGCTGGGAGACCTTTTCAATGAACACCTACGCTCTGTCTGCCAGAGAAAGCACGATCTCCCAGTGGCCACACGTTTTAATTCTACATCCCTTTCCCATTCTGATAGGTCTATTCACGGCCTCCTCTACTGTAAATATGAAGTCACACTCAGGTTGGAGGAACAACACCTTATATTCCGTCTGGGTAGCCTCCAACCTGATGGCATGAACATCGACTTCTCTAACTTCCGTTACTGCCTCACCTCCCCTTCATACCCCATCCATTATTTATTTATTTATTATTTTTTATTAATTTTTTTCCTCTCTCTCCTTTTTCTCCCTCTGTCCCTCTCACTATACTCCTTGCCCATCCTCTGGACTTTCCCCCTCCCTCTTTCTTTCTCCCTAGGCCTCCTGTCCCATGATCCTCTCATATCCCTTTTGTCAATCAACTTTCCAGCTCTTAGTTCCATCCATCTCCCTCCTGTCTTGTCCTATCATTTCGGATCTCCACTCCCCCTCCCACTTCCAAATCTCTTACTATCTGTTCTTTCAGTTAGGCCTGACGAAGGGTCTCAGCCTGAAACGTCGACTGTACCTCTTCCTGTAGATGCTGCCTGGCCTGCTGCGTTCACCAGCAGTTTTTATGTGTGTTACATCAAACCATGGTCTCTTCTACTGTCACAATGAGGCCACCCACCCCTCCCTCTTCTGGTTTCACCTACCACCTTGTGTTTCATTCTTTCCCCCTGCCCCCCATTTTTAACTCTACTTCTTGACTTTTCTCTCCCAGTCCTGCTGAACGGCCTCAGCCAGAAACATCACCTGTACTCTTTTCCATAGTAGCTGCCTGGGCTGCTGAGTTCTTCCAGCATATTGCGTGTGTTGTTTTCATTTCCTTTCTTCTGCCTCCCTCCCATTTTGAAGAGTGGAGTGACATTTGCAATTTTTCAGTCCTACAGAACCGTGCCAGAATCTAGTGATTCTTGAGAGATCATTACTAATGCCTCTACAATCTCTTCAGCTACTTCTTTCAGAACCCTGGGGTGTAGTCCATCTGGACCAGATGACTTATCTACCTTCAGACATTCAGGCTTCTGAAGTTGCCAATTACAACCACCAGGAGAGAGGAGCAACACCATGGCTTGAGACTCTGGGTCCATTGAATGCCACTAAAATCTGCCATCGTCCACAAACAGAGCTTGTCTTCTGCTGAGCAAACACTGGGGAGCACCACTTCCAGTATTTCACCACAACACCACCCCAGGTGGAGTGCAATGGCTCCAATGCCTCTCTCCGGTCGGCTGTAAACAGGCGACATCTTGGCTTGAGGGTGAGCTCTCGCTATGACTGAGGCCAGACTTTTCCTCTGCCATCCGACCTTGCTCACCAGCAATAAATCCATAAATCCAACTTATGGCATTCCACATTAACAATGCATTCCATATTACCCCCTCTTCCTACCTGCCTGTTACTCACTGTGCTACAAGATCATCGACCTTACAGATCTTATCTCCATTCAAGCAGATCAACAGTATGGGCCTCACTGTGTCCACCATTATGGTCTTTGATCCATGGGGACAAAATTACTCCATTATAGTAATCCATGTGTGGAGCCAAAATAGATGGGGAAGATCTTAAATAAATAAATTCTTTGCATCTGTATTGACTTAGGAGACAGATACAGAGTCTGTACGAGTGAGGTAAAGAGGCACCACCTTCATGGACAGAGGGTGAGGTGTTTGCTACCTTGAGGCCAATTGGGTGGATAAATCCCCAATGTCTGACAAGGTGTTTCCTAGGCCCCTACAAGAGGATCGAAGAGGATACTAAAAGCTTTTTCAAGTATATAAAGAGTAAAAGACAGGTGAGAGTAGATATAGGACCGATAGAAAATGATACTGAAAAATTGTAATGGGAGATAAGGAGGTGGCAGAGGAACTGAACAAGTATTTTGCATCTGTCTTCACTGAGGAAGACATCAGCAGTATACCGGACACTCATGGGTGGCAGGGAAGAGAAGTGTGCGCAGTCACAATTACGACAGAGAGAGTACTCAGGAAGCTGAATAGGCTAAAGGTCGATAAATCTCCTGGACCGGATGGAATCTACCCGCATATTCTGAAGGAAGTAGCTGTGGAGATTGCGGAGGCATTAGCGATGATCTTTCAAAAGTCGATAGATTCTGGCATGGTTCCGGAGGACTGGAAGGTTGCAAATGTCACTCCGCTATTTAAGAAGGGGGCAAGGAAGCAAAAAGGAAATTGTAGACCTGTTAGCTTGACGTCGGTGGTTGGGAAGTTGTTGGAGTCGATTGTCAAGGATGAGGTTACAGAGTACCTGGAGGCATATGACAAGATAGGCAGAACTCAGCATGGATTCCTTAAAGGAAAATCCTGCCTGACAAACCTATTACAATTTTTTGAGGAAATTACCAGTAGGCTAGACAAGGGAGATGCAGTGGATGTTGTATATTTGGATTTTCAGAAGGCCTTTGACAAGGTGCCACACATGAGGCTGCTTAACAAGATAAGAGCCCATGGAATTACGGGAAAGTTACTTACGTGGATAGAGTGTTGGCTGATTGGCAGAAAACAGAGAGTGGGAATAAAGGGATCCTATTCTGGTTGGCTGCCGGTTACCAGTGGTGTTCCACAGGGATCAGTGTTGGGGCCGCTTCTTTTTACATTGTACATCAACGATTTGGATTATGGAATAGAGGGCTTTGTGGCTAAGTTTGCTGACGATACGAAGATAGGTGGCGGGGCCGGTAGTGCTGAGGAAACGGAGAGTCTGCAGAGAGACTTGGATAGATCAGAAGAATGTGCAAAGAAGTGGCAAATGAAATACAATGTTGGAAAGTGTATGGTTATGCACTTTGGCAGAAGAAATAAACGCGCAGACTATTATTTAAATGGAGAGAGAATTCAAAGTTCTGAGATGCAACTGGACTTGGGAGTCCTCGTACAGGATTCCCTTAAAGTTAACCTCCAGGTTGAGTCGGTAGTGAAGAAGGCGAATGCAATGTTGGCATTCATTTCTAGAGGAATAGAGTATAGGAGCAGGGATGTGATGTTGAGGCTCTATAAGGCGCTGGTGAGACCTCACTTGGAGTACTGTGGGCAGTTTTGGTCTCCTTATTTAAGAAAGGATGTGCTGACGTTGAAGAGGGTACAGAGAAGATTCACTAGAAGGATTCCGGGAATGAGAGGGTTAAAACATGAGGAACGTTTGTCTGCTCTTGGACTGTATTCCTTGGAGTTTAGAAGAATGAGGGGAGACCTCATAGAAACATTTCGAATGTTAAAAGGCATGGACAGAGTGGATGTGGCAAAGTTATTTCCCATGATGGGGGAGTCTAGTACGAGAGGGCATGACTTCAGGATTGAAGGGCGCCCTTTCAGAACAGAAATGCGAAAAAATTTTTTTAGTCAGAGGGTGGTGAATCTATGGAATTTGTTGCCACGGGCAGCAGTAGAGGCCAAGTCATTGGGTGTCTTTAAGGCAGAGATTGATAGGTATCTGAGTAGCCAGGGCATCAAAGGTTATGATGAGAAGGCGGGGCAGTGGGACTAAATAGGATAAAATGGATCAGCTCATGATAAAATGGCGGAGCAGACTCGATGGGCCGAATGGCCTACTTCTGCTCCTTTGTCTTTGTCTTATGGTCTAAGTGCCGAAATTGCTGGGCCCTAGCAAAGATATTTAAAACCTCCTTAGTGACAGGAGAGGTAACAGAGGATTGGAGGACAGCCAATGTTGTTCCACTGTTTAAAAAAAGGCTCTAAACATAAACCAGGAAATTATAGGCCAGTGAGTTTCACAACAGTTGTCGGAAAGTTTTTGGAAGGTATTCTAAGGCTCTGGATATATAGGTATTTGGATAGACATGGGTTAATTAAGGATATTCAGCTTGGCTTGTCATGTCCAGCCAATCTTACAGAGTTTTTTGAAGAAGTTTCCAGGAAAGTTGATAAAGGAAAGGCAGTGGATGTTGTCTACATGGACTTTAGTAAGGCATTTGACAACATCCAACATGTTTTTTTTATTACAAAATATACTTTATTCAAAAATAAAATTATATACAATAAACCATTCAATGACTCTCAATCCTGTACATACATTTCCCATTATGGTCTCTAGATATCCATACTTTTGGCCACCCACGTGGCACTCCATTGGTTCACCTTACCACATCATTGTTGAGGGGTATACTCCCCGCCCCCCGACCCCTCCCACTCCCGCGGCAGAAGAACCCTATACCGTGGTCCTTCCCCACCAGGCCCTTGCGGTGGCTGCACCGAGTTTCAGTGCGTCCCTCAGCACGTACTCCTGCAGCCGAGAATGTGCCAGTCGGCAGCATTCTCCCACGGACATCTCCATGTGCTGGAAGATCATCAAGTTTTGGGCCGACCAAACAGCGTCTTTCACCGAGCTGATGATTTGCCAGCAGCACCGGATGTTTGTCTCTGTGTGCGTCCCCGGGAACAGCCCGTAGATCAGAGAGTCCTCTGTTACGCAGCTGCTGGGGATGAAACGTGACACTAGCCCATCCGTCCTCCTCCACACCCTCTTTGCGAAATGACAGTGTGCAAAGAGGTGGGTCACAGACTCCTCCTCACTGCAGTCCTCCCGTGGGCAGTGGGGTGCGGAGACGACTTTCCGGGCGTACAGGAGGTATCTGACTGGGAGGGACCCTCTCATCACCAGGCAGGCGAGGTCCTGGTGTCTGTTGGTGAGATCTGGCGATGAGGCATTTTGCCAGATGAACTGGACGGTCTGCTCAGGGAACCACCCCACTGTGTCCATCACGTCCTTCTCCTGCAGTGCCTGCAGGACATTACGTGCCGACCACTGCCTGATGGCCCTGTGGTCAAAGGCGTTGTCCTGGAAGAACTTTTCTACAAAGGACAGGTATGGTGGCAACGACCAGCTGTCTGGGGTGTTGCGGGGGGAGTGGGGCCAGACCCATCCTTCGTAGCCAGGGCGACAGGTAGAACCTGGGCACATAGTGGTACTTGGTGCCCACATACCTGGGTTCTACACAAAACCTGATGCAGCCACATATGAAGCTGGCTATCAGGGTGAGGGCGACACTGGGGAGGTTCTTGCCCCCATTGACCAGGGACTTGAGCATGACGGTCCGTCTCACCCGCTCCATCTTGGATCCCCAGACGAATCTGAAGACAGCTCGGGTGATTTCCGATCTGTAGGAGCGGGGGACGGGCCAGACCTGCGCCAAGTACAGCAGCCCTGAGAGCACCTCACACCTGATGACCAGGTTCTTGCCCGTTATCGACAGGGAGCGCCCTCCCCACAGTCACAGTTTCTGTTTCATCTTGGCAGTCCGTTCCTGCCAGTTCTTGTTTCATCTTGGCAGTCCGCTCCTGCCAGTTCTTGTTTCATCTTGGCAGTCCGCTCCTGCCAGTTCTTGTTGCACTCCTCTGCCCCTCCGAACCAGATACCCAACACCTTCACGTGGTCAGACCTGATGGTGAAGGGGGCACTGGATCGGTCGGGCCTGTTGCCGAAGAGCATGGCTTCGCTCTTCGTGCGGTTGACTCTGGCCAGCGGCACTCGCTGAAACTGTTCGCAGATGCTGATCAACCTGCGAACTGACCTCAGATCAGAGCAGAAGACGGTCCCGTCGTCCATGTACAAGGAGGTTTTCACTTGGGTCCCTCCACTGCCTGGCAGCATCACCCCTCTTATGCCCTCATCTCTCCTGATGGCTTCAGCAAAGGGTTCAATACAGCACACAAACAAGACAGGGGAGAGGGGACAGCCCTGCCTGTCTGTTTCCCACCCGTTGACCTGGACTGCACTATGGATGGCTGTGTAGAGCAGTCTGATCCAATTCCGGATTCCCTCCCCAAATCCCATTTTGGAGAGCACATCCGCCATGTACGCGTGCGATATCCTGTCGAAGGTTTTGTCTTGGGCCAGTGATGTGTGGTCAACGTCCAACATGTATATTGGAAAACAATCTCACATTCCTTGCAGTAAAAGGCAAGAACAAAGTCATTGGAGTTGTCCATTTCCACAGTCCTTACCCTCTTCTTATTTGAAGTGACTCCTCCATTTCCTGAAGCCGGAAAGAAATTCTGCAGCGTGACTTCAGAGAACTCAGAAGAAGGCTGAAAAATGGGACCTCCAGGGTGGTTATCTCCGGTTTGCTTCCAGTTCCTCGTGCTGGTGAGGGCAAGAACAAGGAGATAGGGGTTCTGAATGTGTGGCTGAGGAGCTGGTGCGGGAAGCAGGGATTTAGATTCTTAGACCACTGGGATCTGTTTTGGGGTAAGGATGAATTGTACAGAAGGGACGGGTTGCACCTTAACAGGCGGGGGACCAGCATCCTGGCAGGCAGGTACGCTGCTACGCGGATTTGTTTAAACTAAGTAGTGGGGGGAGGGGATGAACTGGAAATATAAGGATGGAGTTAAAGGGAAAGAGAGAACAAGGAAAGTTAAGAAATACAACAGAATTAACGGGGCAGAAAGCTCAGGAAGGGATCGGAGAGTATGGCCAAGTGCAATAGGAATTGATGTGAAAGGTGAGGGGAGTAATGGATTAAAAGTATCATATATGAATGCACAAAGTATAAGAAATAAAGTGGATGAGCTTGAGGCTCAGTTGGAAATTGGCAAGTATGATGTTGTAGGAACAACAGAGACATGGCTGCAAGAGGACCAGGGCTGTGAAATGAATATTCAAGGGTATACGTCCTATTGAAAGGACAGACAGGTTGGCAGAGGGGGTGGGGTGGCTCTGTTGGTGAGGAATGATATTCAGTTTCTTCTGAGGGGCGACATAGAATCAGGAGATGTAGAGTCAGTATGGATAGAACTGAGAAATTGTAAGGGCAAAAAGACCCTAATGGGAGTTACTACAGGCCCCCAAATAGTTGCCTGGATATAGGGTGCAAGTTAAATCAAGAGTTAAATTTGGGATGTCGCAAACGTTGTTATGGGGGATTTCAACATGCAGGTAGACTGGGAAAATCAGGTTGGTACTGGATCCCAAGAAAGGGAGTTTGTGGAGTGCCTCCGAGATGGATTCTTAGAGCAGCTTGTACTGGAACCTATCAGGGAGAAGGCAATTCTGGATTTAGTGTTGTGTAATGAACCGGATTTGATAAGGGAACTCGAAGTAAAGGAGCCATTAGGAGGTAGTGAACATAAGATGATAAGTTTTAATCTACAATTTCAGAGTGAGGAGGGAAAATCAGAAGTGTCAGTATTACAGTTGAACAAAGGGAAATATGGCGCTATGAGGGAGGGGCTGGCCAAAGTTGACTGGAAATATATGCTAGCAGGGATGACAGTGGAAAAACAATGGCAGGTATTTCTGGGAATAATACAGAAGGTGCAGGTTCAGTGTATTCCAAAGAGAAGAAAGATTCTAAGGGGGTTAAGGGGTGACCGTGGCTGGCAAGGGAAATCAAGGACAGTATAAAAATAAAAGAGAAGTATAACATAGCAAAGATGAACGAGAAGCCAGAGGATTAGGAAACCTTTAAAGAGCAACAGAGGATAACTGAGAAAGCAATACGGGTAGAAAAGATGAGATACGAAGGCAAGCTAACAAGAATATAAAGGAAGATAAAGGAGTAAAAGCTTCTTTAGGTATGTGAAGAGGAAAAAATTAGTTAAGAAAAATGTTGAGCCCTTGAAGTCAGAAAGGGGTGAATTTATTATGGGGAGCAAGGAAATGGCAGACGACCTGAACAGGTACTTTGGATCTGTCTTCACTAGGGAAGACACAAACAATCTCCCAGACGTAATAGTGGTCAGAGGACCTAGGGTAATGGAGAAACTGAAGGAGATTCACATTAGTCAGAAAATGGTGTTGAATAGACTGATGGGACTGAAGGCTGATAAATCCCCAGGGCCTAATGGTCTGCACCCCAGGGTACTTAAAGAGGTCACTCTAGAAATCATGGACGCATTGGTAATCATTTTCCAATGTTCTATAGATTCAGGATCAGGTCCTGAGGACTGAAGGGTAGCTAATGTTATCCCACTTTTTAAGAAAGGAGGGAGAGAGAAAACAGGGAATTATAGACCAGTTAGCCTGACATCAGTGGTGAAGAAGATGCTGGAGTTAATTATCAAGGATGAAACAGCTGCACATTTGGATAGCAATAACAGGATCAGTCCCAGTCAGCATGGATTTACGAAGGGGAAATCATGCTTGACTAATCTTCTGGAATTTTTTGAGGATGTAACTATGAAAATGGACAAGGGAGAGCCATTTGATGTAATTACCTGCGTTTCAGAAAGCCTTTGATAAGGTCCCACATAGGAGATTAGTAGGCAAAATTAGACCACATGGTATTGGGGGTAGGGTACTGACATGGATTGAAAATTGGTTGGCAGACAGGAAACAAAGAGTAGGGATTAACGGGTCTCTTTCGGAATGGCAGGCGGTGACCAGTGGGTTACCGCAAGGTTCGGTGCTGGGACCACAGCTATTTACAATATACACTAATGATTTATATGAAGGGATTAAAAGTAACATCAGCAAATTTGCAGATGACACAAAGCCGGGTGGCAGTGTGAAATGTTCAGAGGATGTCGTGATAATGCAGGATGATTTGGACAGGTTGGGTGAGTGGGCAGATGCATGGCAGATGCAGTTTAATGTGGATAAATGTGAGGTTATCCAATTTGGTGGCAAGAACAGGAAGGCAGATTACTATTTGAATGGTGTCAAGTTAGCAAAAGAGGAATTACAATGAGATCTAGGTGTCCATGTTCATCAGTCACTGAAAGTAAGCATGCAGGTACAGCAGGCAGTGAAGAAAGCTAATGGCATGTTGGTCTTCATAACAAGGAGAGTTGAGTATAGGAGTAAAGAGGTCCTTTTGCAGTTGTACAGGACCCTGGTGAGACCACACCTGGAGTATTGTGTAGAGTTTTGGTCTCCAAATTGAGGAAGGACATTCTTGCTATTGAGGGAGTGCAGCGTAGGTTCAAGAGGCTAATTCCCGGCATGGCGGGACTGTCATATGTTGAAAATTTGGAGCAACTGGGCTTGTATACACTGGAATTCAGAAAGATGAGAGGGGATCTGATTGAAACATATAATATTATTAAGTGATTGGACACGCTAGAGGCAGGAAACATGTTCCCGATGTTGGGGAGTCCAGAACCAGAGGCCACAATTTGAGAATAAGGTGTAGGCCATTTAGAACGGAGTTGAGGAAAAACATTTTTTTCAGAGAGTTGTGGATTTGTGGAATGCTCTGCCTCAGAAGACAGTGGAGGCCAATTCTCTGGATGCTTTCAGGAAAGAGTTAGATAGAGCTCTTAATGATCGTGGAGTCAAGAGATATGGGGAGAAGGCAGGAACGGAGTACTGATTGTGGATGATCAGCCATGATCACAGCGAATGGCGGTGTTGGCTCGAAGGGCCTGTACCTAATGTCTATTGTTTATTGTCTATTGACGGCTGTTTTCACTTCCCAACCATGGACGATTGGTAGGTTCCCATAATCAGTGTGTGAATTCGTTAACCCGTTTCACCCAGACAGCTGATGCTCTGTCTCCCTGGCCTCTGGCAGGAATCTCAGCATGTTGAGGAGCTACTTGTGTCATGACAAAACCCCTGAGGTCTGTGGAGGCTCCTGTAAAAATATCCTGCTCATTGGCCTGGTGGGGCTGGGAAATCATCCATCATCAACACCTTCCTCTCAGCTCTGGATCCACAAGTAACGACCATAACCTGTGTCCCGACGGGGATGAATCGCTGCGTTCTCACAACAGACGTACACACACTGCTGTCACATTAATATAAATACACAGTATACCTTTCTCTATTCACTGTGAATTCACTGCCCTTTCTCTGTCTCCCAGAAGTCCACATCAGAGGTCACTCCACTCCAATCTATTGGCTGGAAAGCACTCCGGAGGTCCCGAGGCTGGAAACGGTGCATTTAAACCCAACTCTCTAATATCAGTGAACAATTTGTTGGGGAATTAAGAAGGGAGAGAGGCAAAGGAAATTATAGGCCAAATAGCCCGAGGCCAGTGGCTGGAAAATGCGAGACTCCATCTGCTAGGACAGGGTTTCACTACACCTGGAGGCACATGGCAAAACAGGCCAAAATCAGAATGATTTCCTTACGGGGAAATTTTACCTGAAAAATCTGTTGGGATTCTTTGAGGAAACATTTGGATTTGGATTACGGAATAGATGGCTTTGTGGCTAAGTTTGCTAATGATACAAAGATAGGTGGAGGGGCCGGTAGTGATGAGGAAACACAGAGTCTGTAGAGACACTTGGATGGATTGGAAGAATGGGCAAAGAAGTGGCAAATGAAATACAATGTTGGAAAGTGCATGGTTATGCACTTTGGCAGAAGAAATAAACGGGCAGACTATTATTTAAATGGGGAGAGAATTCAAAGTTTTGAGATGCAGCGGGACTTGGGAGTCGTCATACAGGATACCCTTAAGGTTAACCTCCAGGTTCAGTCGGTGGTGAAGAAGGCGAATGCAGTGTTGACATTCATTTCTAGAGGAATAGAGTATAGGAACAGGGATGTGATGTTGAGGCTCTATAAGGCGCTGGTGAGAACTCACTTGGAGTACTGTGGGCAGTTTTGGTCTCCTTATTTAAGAAAGGATGTGCTGACGTTGGAGAGAGTACAGAGAAGATTCATAGAAACATAGAAACATAGAAAAAATAGGTGCAGGAGTAGGCCATTCGGCCCTTCGAGCCTGCACCGCCATTCAGTATGATCATGGCTGATCATCCAACTCAGAACCCTGTACCAGCCTTCCCTCCATACCCCCTGTTCCCTTTAGCCACAAGGGCCATATCTAACTCCCTCTTAAATATAGCCAATGAACTGGCCTCAACTGTTTCCTGTGGCAGCGAATTCTACAGATTCACTACTCTCTGTGTGAAGAAGTTTTTCCTCATTTCGGTACTAAAAGGCTTCTCCTTTATCCTCAAACTGTGACCCCTCATTCTGGACTTCCCCAACATCGGGAACAACCTTCCTGCATATAGCCTGTCCAATCCCTTTAGGATTTTATACGTTTCAATCTGATCCCCCCCTCAATCTTCTAAATTCCAATGAGTATAAGCCTAGTTCATCCAGTCTTTCATCATATGAAAGTCCTGCCATCACAGGAATCAATCTGGTGAACCTTCTTTGTACTCCCTCTATGGCAAGGATGTCTTTCTTCAGATTAGGGGACCAAAACTGCACACAGTACTCCAGGTGTGGTCTCACCAAGGCCTTGTACAACTGCAGTAGTACCTCCCTGCTCCTGTACTCGAATCCTCTCGCTATAAATGCCAGCATACCATTCGCGTTTTTCACCGCCTGGTGTACCTGCATGCCCACTTTCAATGACTGGTGTATAATGACACCCAGGTCCCGTTGCACCTCCCCTTTTCCTAATCGGCCACCATTCAGATAATAATCTGTGTTTCTGTTTTTGCCACCAAAGTGGATAACCTCACATTTATCCACATTAAATCGAATCTGCCATGAATTTGCCCACTCACCTAACCTATCCAAGTCACCCTGCATCCTCTTAGCATCCTCCTCACAGCTAACACTGCCACCCAGCTTCGTGTCATCCGCAAACTTGGAGATGCTGCATTTAATTCCCTCATCCAAGTCATTAATACATATTGTAAACAACTGGGGTCCCAGCACTGAGCCTTGCGGTACCCCACTAGTCACTGCCTGCCATTTCTGAAAAGGTCCCGTTTATTCCCACTCTTTGCTTCCTGTCTGCCAACCAATTCTCTATCCACATCAATACCTTACCCCCAATACCGTGTGCTTTAAGTTTGCACACTAATCTCCTGTGTGGGATCTTGTCAAAAGCCTTTTGAAAATCCAAATATACCACATCCACTGGCTCTCCCCTATCCACTCTACTAGTTACATCCTCAAAAAATTCTATGAGATTTGTCAGACATAATTTTCCTTTCACAAATCCATGCTGACTTTGTCTGATGATTTCACTGCTTTCCAAATGTGCTGTTATCACATCTTTGAAAACTGACTATAGCAGTTTCCCCACCACCGATGTTAGGCTAACCGGTCTATAATTCCCTGGTTTCTCTCTCCCTCCTTTTTTAAAAAGTGAGGTTACATTAGCCACCCTCCAATCCTCAGGAACGAGTCCAGAATCTAAAGAGTTTTGAAAAATTATCACTAATGCATCCACTATTTCTTGGGCTAATTCCTTAAGCACTCTGGGATGCAGACCATCTGGCCCTGGGGATTTATCCGCATTTAATCCCTTCAATTTACCTAACACCACTTCCCTACTAACATGTATTTCCCTCTGTTCGTCCATCTCACTGGATCCCCTGTCCCCTAATATTTCCGGAAGATTATTTATGTCCTCCTTAGTGAAGACAGAACCAAAGTAATTATTCAATTGGTCTGCCATGTCCTTGCTCCCCATAATCAATTCACCTGTTTCTGTCTGTAGGGGACCTACATTTGTCTTAACCAATCTTTTTCTTTTCACATATCTATAAAAGCTTTTACAGTCAGTTTTTATGTTCCCTGCCAGTTTTCTCTCATACTCTTTTTTTTTTCCCCAGAGGAGCCGTTTGTCCTCCTCTGCTGAACTCTGAATTTCTCCCAGTCCTCAGGTGAGCCACTTTTTCTGGCTAATTTGTATGCTTCTTCTTTGGAATTGATACTATCCCTAATTTCCCTTGTCAGCCATGGGTGCACTACCTTCCTTGATTTATTCTTTTGCCAAACTGGGATGAACAATTGTTGTAGTTCAACCATGTGATCTTTAAATGCTTGCCATTGCATATCCACCATCAACCCTTTCAGTGTCTTTTGCCAGTCTATCTTAGCTAATTCACGTCTCATACCTTCAAAGTTACCCTTCTTTAAGTTCAGAACCTTTGTTTCTGAATTAACTATGTCACTCTCCATCTTAATGAAGAATTCCACCATATTATGGTTACTCTTACCCAAGGGGCCTCTCACGACAAGATTGCTAATTAACCCTTCCTCATTGCTCAAAACCCAGTCTAGAATAGCCTGCTCTCTAGTTGCTTCCTCGACATGTTGGTTCAAAAAACCATCCCGCGTACATTCCAAGAAATTCTCTTCCTCAGCACCCTTACCAATTTGGTACACCCAATCTACATGTAGATTGAAGTCACCCATTATAACTGCTGTTCCTTTATTGCACACATTTCTAATTTCCTGTTTAATACCATCCCCAACCTCACTACTACTGTTAGGTGGCCTGTACACAACTCCCACCAGTGTTTTCTGCCCCTTAGTGTTATGCAGCTCTACCCATATCGATTCCACATCTTCCCGGCTAATGTCCTTCCTTTCTATTGCATTAATCTCCTCTCTAACCAGCAATGCCACCCCACCTCCTTTTCTTTCATGTCTATCCCTCCTGAATATTGAATATCCCTGAATGTTGAGCTCCCATCCTTGGTCACCCTGGAGCCATGTCTCTGTGATCCCAACTATATCATATTCATTAATAACAATCTGCACTTTTAATTCATCCACCTTGTTACCAATGCTCCTTGCATTGACACACAAAGCCTTCAGGTGCGCTTTTACAACTCTCTTAGCCCTTATACAATTATGTTGAAAAGTGGCCCTTTTTGATGCTTGCCCTGGATTTGTCGGCCTGCCACTTTTACTTTTCACCTTACTACTTTTTGCTTCTACCCTCATTCTACACCCCTCTGTCTCTCTGCACTTGTTCCCATCCCCGTGTTGTGAAATAACCTCCTCTCGCCTAGCCTCTTTAATTTGATTCCCACCCCACAACCATTCTAGTTTAAAGTCACCTCAGTAGCCCTCGCTAGTCTCCCTGCCAGGATATTGGTCCCCCTAGGATTCAAGTGTAACCCGTCCTTTTTGTACAGGTGTGTTCCCCATTACTTCCTCTCCAGCATCATGTCCCAGTGGGCTGATATCCACTCTTGCCTCTCTTTACCTCTATATATCTGAATTTTTTGGTATAATTTTTATATTCTTGGATAGCTTATCCTCAAATTTCAACTTTTAGGACCGAGATTAGGAAAAACTTCTTCACACAGAGAGTGGTGAATCTGTGGAATTCTCTGCCACAGCAAACTGTTGAGGCCAGTTCATTGGCTATGTTTAAGAGGGAGTTAGATATGGCCCTTGTGGCTACAGGGGTCAGGGGGTATGGAGGGAAGGCTGGGGCAGGGTTCTGAGTTGGATGATCAGCCATGATCATAATAAATGGCGGTGCAGGCTCGAAGGGCCGAATGGCTTACTCCTGCACCTATTTTCTATGTTTCTATGTTTCTATGTTTCTCTGCTTCTGGATTTTCCAGCTGCCTTCTGCTTTTTTTTTAAATAAAACGAATCGTCTAACTTCCCATTATTTTTTTCTACATTATATGCCCTCTCTTTTGTTTTACTGCTGTCTTTGACATTCTTTGTTAGCCATGGTTACCTCATTACGCCCCCACCCCCTGTAGAATGCTTCTTCCACTGTGGGATGATTCTATCCTGCACCTTTTGAATTGCTCCCAGAAACTCCATCTGTTGTTGTACTGCTGCCATCCCTGCTAGTTTCCCCTTGCAATCAACTTTGGCCAGCTCCTCTCTCATGCCTCTGTAATTCCACTCCACTGTAAAACTGATACATCAAATCTTTCTTTTCTCCCTCCCAAACCTCATGGTGAATGCAATCATGTTATGAACCCTGCATTCAAAAGATTCCTTTATCTTCAACTCCCATATCAAACCCAGTTTATTTCACAACACTGAATCCAGAATGACTTCTGCCTGAGTGGGCTTAACCTCAAATTCCTCTAATAGGTCAAGTTGTAGGCATTCTAAAAATTCCTTCTCTAGAGAACATTCCCTGTTCCTTTCTCTGCGGATGCTGCCTGATATGCTGGGTGTTCTCCACATATCTGCTCTCTCACTCCAAGACTTATTAATTTGGTTTTCTCGGTGAACTGGAACATTGCAGTTTGAAAGGGGAAGCCAGAGATTCAGGATAACATTGCTACACTCAGAGTGTCTCTGGGTCTGTATACCAGAGATTCACCTGCCCTCTCAGGGGAATGTAAACAGTCCCAGGGCAGCAAGGGAAGCGGAGTTTCCTTGTGTCATGAGACACCATGTGACCGGGAGAAGATCAGGGAGATCTCCCACAGACTGGGATGTCCTGTCACTGAGGGAAGAGCAAGGAGTTCTCCCACAGATTGGAATGTCTCATCACTGAGAGAAAAGCAGGGAGTTCTCTCATGTCCCGATGCACATTTTTAGCTATCAGCCAATGACACAAAGCAGATATTCTGTTGATCCCCATTCTATTGTTTGTGGGATTTTGGTGAGTCAAAACTCTCTGCCCCGTGTTCTACGTTACACAGAACTTCACTCGCCATGAAAGGTGCCATACAAGTGTACATCTCCTTGAAAATTTACAGCTCAGGTCCTACAGAGCAGGGAGTTTAAAGTTTTGGGATTCAGCTGTACGGAATGCTCTGGCAAACACTGATAGGACAAAGAGAGTGTTACAGATGATCCTGGAAGGGAGAGTTCCCAAAGAAACAAACGTGAGTTTCTTCCATTACTTCATACTCCTGATTCCCACAACCCATTAAACACTGAGCAACCTCAGAGAGAGAGAGAAGGGAGAAATAGCTCCAAGAAAAATTTCTGATGAAACAGCCATGGTTCAGAAGTCTGGGTCCACATTCCGATCGGGATGAAGCTATAAATTCTTTTACAGAATGCCACCCTCCCTCAATCCACATTGAGGGAGGGTGGCACTCTGTAAAAGAATTTATACGGAAACACCAAACAAGGAGTAACACTTGTGAACACAGTGATAATGATTAGTCCTGGTGTAACACACAGGGACACAGTGAGGGAGATTAGTCCTGGAGTAACACACAGGGTTGCAGTGAGGGAGATTAGTCCTTTTGTAACACATGGGGTCAGAGACAGAAATTATTCCTGGAGTAACATACAGGGCCAGAGAGACAGAGATTAGTCCTGGAGTAATACAGTGAGACACAGTGACTGAGATTTGTTGGGGAGTTCCATATCTTACTCCTTGGTGTCTCACCACCAGCCGTTCCCACCTTACCTGCACTCTACACAATGTTGGGACATGTTGAGCTCTTGTCCATGTGAGGGGGGACTGAGTGTTGTGCTGACATCCTCCACATGGTACAGGTCAGGAGACGGAGCAGTGATGGGGAAATGAATCAATCCCAGCAACACATGACCCCAGCATCCGCTCCACTGCTAGTGAAGGTCACAGGGTCACCTGCCCTGATGATGGTCCGACCCCTGCTCCAACTCACCTGGAGCAGCTTCTCCTTGTCTCCCACCAGTTGCCTTCTGCTGGCGTCCATTTTGGACACAGTGTGGGGTCAGTCTGCTGCTGTTGTTTCCAGTGGGTTGTCAGAATGGTGGGGAGTTGATGGGGAGATGAGAGAAGTGTGAACTGACAGAGAGCTAGCATAGACTAGACTGGCTGAATGGCCAAAGGAAAATAACATGAACAAAAGCAGCTGAACTCACCATTGACCTTCCTATCACCCACTAACCTGGATACAATACACACGATTGTCTCCCCCACATTACTGATGGAGACTGAACAACTCACACTCCTCAGGATTAAATTTCCCATCAGTTTACACACTGACCAACCATCTGTATCATCCTGCAGTGTGAAGGACCAAACAGTTTCTGAATCATCTGCAAACTTTGTTATCATGCCCTGACATTTAGGTTAAATTGTTGATTCATTAAACAGAGCAAGGGTGTGAGTATTGAAGAGCTTAGGCAAATTCTGAAACAGAATTCATGTGGGACAGTGGACCCACAATGAAAGGAACTGAAAAGTAACAGTGAACTGGACAGAGCAACATTCCCAGCTGGAGATTGACAGGGACAGAGAGATCCCAGTGATCCCTGAAGCAAGAGTGATGTCAGAGCCCATCTGGATCTGATCAATGGGCTTTGTCTGATGGGACTGGTCACTCAGTGCTGAGTGATTGTGACCATCAGTGTTCTTGCTGCTTCCTCAGTAACAAGTTCTTCATCATCTCACTTAGTTACACAGTTTCAATCCTGGCTCAGATTCCGACTATCCTGTTATTCCAGAGAATGTAATTCATGGAGTCGCATTCATATTTAACATCGACATCACAGACTGGATCAGTGACGATAAAATGCATGAGTTTCAGGAGTTACAGGCAATCGTGGCACAGAAATGTAAGTGTTTTCTTTTGGTCTGTGTAACCATTGTCACCTCAGCATTGCAGCTTCATATTGGATCATCTCTCTTTTCCAGATATTCACAGGGTTGTGATTGGCACCAAGTTTGAATTATTCGGGATACCAGAGAAACACAATACATGGATTTATGAATACAAGCCACTGCAGGGGAAGGTAATAATCTGTAGAATTGGAGAAGTGATATCAATATGGTATTTTTACAGTGTAACGGTCCCACTTTGTGAGTGTGCAGACACATCCACCATTTATTGTCCATCCTTGATCAGACTCGGACAGGTAACAGTGAACCATCATTTCCATGCCATTGTATTGATAACCACAGGAGAAACCTCAGTTCAAAGTAAATTATGATCAGAGAATATAAATGCCACCATATACAACCCTGAGATTCATTTTCCTGTGGGCATATTCAATAATCCATAGAATATGAACCATAACAGGAGCTGTGATTGACAGCACCAACCTGGGTGATCAACCAATGTGTAAAAATAAACAAACTGTGAAAACACAAAAAGAAAGAAATAATAATAAAATAAATAACTAAACAATAAATATCAAGAACATAAGACCATTAGACATAGAAGCAGAATTAGGCCATTCTGTTCCACTATTCTATCATGATTGATCCCGGATCCCACTCAGCTCCATACATCTGCCTTCTCGTTAGAACTTTTGATGCTCTGAGCAATCAGGAAAAGATCAACTTTTGCCTTCAATACACCCATGGACTTGGCCTCCACATCTCTCTGTTCACAGATTCACTACTCTCTGGCTAAAAAAAATCCTCCTTACCTCCATTTTAACGTGAGATTAAGAGTCCCTAAAAGTGAGTCCAGTGGGTGTGGGAACATCTCAATGAAGGGGACAAGTGAAGTTGAGTGACGTTATCCACTTTGATTCAAGACCCTGATGATTGAGGGTATCAACTTCCTGAACCCAGCGGAGTGAGTCTTAGGGCTCCTGTACCTTCTTCCTGATGGCAGCAGCAAGAAGAGAACATGTCCTGGGAGGTGTGTGTCCCTGATGATGGATGCTGCTTTCCAGTGAAATCCCCCGGTTTCCTTGGCTACGTAAGTCTAGGGAAGACACACTCTGGTACTGCAAACCCGTGAGATTGAGATGGCTCTTCGACCCCAGACCCCGGTTTGTGTGGATGCTGTGTAATTTGCTGCCCTGTTACAACTCAGTGCCAAGAAATTACAGACAGCACACTGCATACGATTAAAGGAATTATATTTATGAATCTTCACTTACCTAAAGGGTTAGTAATGAAAAGAAAGAAAGAAACAAAAAGGGCCTATTATAATTAAACAGTTCAATGTGCATGGGTTGGAGCTCAACTCTTCCTAAAATCCACATTCACTGATCCTCAGTCGATCTCCGCACCTTGCTCCATCAAGTCACAGTTGCCCCACCGGGTCAAATCGAATCACTGGTTCTCTTCAGCATCTTCTCCCTTCATCTCCTGATGAATAAAGGACCCAGATCACACCGGTGTCAGTTACACAACACAAAACCCTCTCCCCTCACTGGATGGTTCACATTCCAAAGCACCCGTTATCTCTAACCATAACCCAAACACGGCTTCTACAGAATGACCATTACGTTAGCAGTGAAACCTTTCCCAGGGTATTGCACTCTCCCTCGAATAGTCATGTTGTCATAGTGTTGAGATTTGTTACCCCATAATACAAAGCACAACATCGAACCCAGGTGTGCATGGCAGTGATATATCTCACCAAGGGGATAGGTGTCACACTCTCTTCACCAGGTGAAACATAGCCCACCTATCTGCAGGTCTTCTGATTCTTCAAAATCTCTTACCCCATTATCTACTTCTTCAGCTTCAGACACTCCCTGGGCTCTTTCCTGTCTACCTGGGGAGCCCCCTCCCTGTCCCTTATTCATGCATCCTGACAACTCAGGTCCCCTCGTCACTTTGCTCAATTATTCGGGAGTTATTTGCTTCGCAGGATATTTGCTTTGCTCAGCATATACCACACCCCCATTTCCTCATCCTCTGAGTCTGTGTCACATTCGCGGGGGGAGTTCTAGTTTAGTTCTTTCCGCTGCTGGTCCTTCAGTTCACCCTCATCTCCATAGAGTCCTCTTACTAGATGTACGGTCCAGGTCAAGCTCTGGGTCAACACGTACCTCATGCCTCAGAGGTAAAAGGTGGTTCCAATGGAGAATCTTAACAGGCCTATTCCCATCCTTTGGTTTCACCCGGAAAACTGGTACGTTTGGCATCTGACTCTCCACTACATGGGGCGTAGACTCCAATGGTCAGCCAGCTTATGCTTCCCAGTGTCACAATGGCGGGGCATTGGGAGCAAGGGTGGACCCAAATGCAAGACACATCTTGTGAGATTACTTAAATTTAGTTTATTGTTCAAAACCAGGAGAGCAAGGCAGGAGTAGGAATAGCGAACTGGACAAAGACTGAGGACTACGACTAGGCTGGGACCAAGGGTCTGGGCTAGGACTTGGAATCGGCTCCCAGAACTAGAGGAGACATGAAGAGGCTAGGGTATGGACTCCGAGCCAGAGACTGGGCAAGGACCCAGTACCTGGGTCTTGCCTGGGGCTTGGACCCCAGAACCAGGCATGGACATGACATGGGCTAGGGAGAGGAGGAACATGGGAACACAGGGCCTTGGTCTCAGGAAAGCAGGTACATGGAACCATGGACACATACACAGAAAAGAGAGCCGGGACCCCTCCTTGGGAACAGCACATAGGGCCGGGACTCATGACCTTCCGCAGGGCAATGGCAAGACGGCCTGACTTACCCCACGGAGGCGAGGTCAAGACACGACAAGACATGACCCCCCCCCCCATGGGGCAATGGCAAGATGGCCTGGCTTACCCCAAGGAGGCAAGGACAAGACAAGACAAGACACGACTCCCCACGGAGCAACGGCAAGATGGCCTAACTTACCCCACGGAGGCGAGGACAAGACAAGACAAGACCAACACGAATGAACACCAGACAGTACCTATCTAGCTCCGGTGATGGAACTAGACTGAAGTGCAGGCGGGGGCTGCAGATGAGGACTAGAGGCGAGAGGGGCAGAGAAGGGATTCAGACAAGGGGGTAGGACAGGAATCATAGACCGCCAGGGCCAGGACTAGACTCAGAATTGGAAGCCGCCAGGGCCAGGACTTGACTTGGTACTTGAACACCGCCAGGGCCAGGGCTTGACTTGGTACCTGAACACCGCCAGGGCCAGGATGTGGACGTGGTACTTGGATGCCGCCGGCGCCAGGACGTGGACGTGGTACTTGGATGCTGCCGGCACCAGGACTTGGTGCTTGGAGCCTCCGGGTAGTGCCCAGCTCTTGACTCGGCCCGGGAACAGTAGACAGTGGCTCTTGATCCTCTCTGGCGGGTTAACTGACGATCCACCTTGATGAGGAAACTTTGCAGGCTCGCTTCGGCGAGGTAACTGGACAGGGTTGCTCTGGTGAGGAAAGGCGAATTACCAACACTCGTTTCGGGCGGAGACAAGGCTTGCTCCGGCCACATGACATTGGCACGCCGTGACTTTGCAGACTTTGCAGACGCTCCCGCACCGAACGGCTGAAAGCCGGAGACTATAAACTACCGGTTCAGCTGAGTGTTAATTGCCTCTTAATCACCAAAGACGAGGGACCCAGGAAAACAGGGAATCAACGGTCCGGATCATAACATAAACAAGCTAAATTTAAAGGGACACCGATCTGGACCATGACACCCAGGTAGCTCCAAATTCTTTATGAGGACTCAGTCTCCAGGCATTAGTTGGGAGAACCTAACCATTTGATCATACCTCCTTTTATTTCCTTGATTCTGCTTGGTAACTGAGACCTCAGCTAGTTTATAAGCCTTTTTCAGACCACTTCTCATATCAGACACATATGTAGCTATCATTTCAGCTGGTGGCTTAATATAGGAAGTGATAGCCCCTGGCCCGGCCAAACTCAAAAAAAATCTCACTTGGGTGGATGCTGCGTGATGTGTCCCCTGTTACAATTCAGTACCCCAAAATAACAAACAGTACACAATATGCAATTAAACGATTAAGATTTATAATTCTTACTTTGACTATATGTTTAATAAAGACAATGAAAAAAAGAAAAAAGGGCCTATTCTTATGAAACAGTCGATTGCACAATGTTGGAGCTCACTGATAAGCCCGTCTTCCACCATCGACCTCCACCGATCGTTGCTGCCCTTCGGACCCTCGCTCCAAGTCCACTCCATCTGGTGGTCTACCAACTCCCTCCATTCATGTCTTCTCTCCTCATCTCTCCCTGGCAAAAGCCCGTGAAAATCTCTCTTCCAGACTCACAAAGAAGAACAACAGCATTCCAAACCCCGTTATCTTTTGTCAGAATCCAAACATTGCTGCTACAGAGAAACCATTACGTTATCAGCATAACCTTACTTCATGTTACACAGCAGAGAAACCTTACAGCATATTACACACATTTCAGATAAGTCTTCTGTTGTAGATCTTCCTCGCTAACCCCAAAACAGAGGTCAACGGGTAACCTTGCTTCATGCCCAAACATCAGATTCATTCTGTGTACAGTTGTAGCAGTGGACCAGATGTCCAACATGTTGACACCACTTGTTCTTTTTACTGATCTCCAAAGTTTGAAGCATGTCTAGCAAAGTCTGTTTGAAGATCTCAGGCTTGGGATCACCCTGCTGGTAATAATGCGTACTCCTCGACTTCTTGACTCCAAGCATGCTCAGAAACTCATGTATGAGCCTACTCTCGAAATCCTGTTCCTGAGCAATATGTATCCACCTAGGGTGGCCATAATAAATGGAATATTTCTCCTGTAACACCTTGGCCACGGTGGATGCCCTCTGATCCTTGGTAGGGAAAGCTTGTGCATATCTGCTGTAGTGATCCGTAATGACAAAGACATTGACCATGTTGCTGACATCAGGCTCTATTGATAGGAAATCAAAAATGACACTTCTAATTTTTTCTAAATTTAAACATGATATGGTTTGGGAAAACTATTGAAATGTAGTAGGGGGATAGGTCTCTTTCCAATTCAACAAATGGATCTTCTGGCCATTAATGTAACAAATACAATCATCCAACAAGCTGAAGAGGATAAAGAGCTATGATCCATCATTGGTAAACCGAAAATTGTGGTAATAGGGTGAGGTTGTAAATCAATGTGCAAAACTGTTGAGATAATATTAAAAATATCTTTCCAAAAATTTTCCAAAAGAGGGCAAGACCAGAACATATGAGCCAAAGAAGCTATCTCAGAGTGACATCTGTCACAAACAGGATTTATATTGGAGTAAAAACAAGCTAGTTTATCTTTAGACATATGAGCCATATATACCACCTTAAATTGTATTAACGTATGTTTAGCACATATAGAGGAAGAGCTAACTAATTGAAAAAAATTTCTCCCATTTCTCTATAGGTAAGTGAAGTTGAAGTTCCCTTTACCATTCATTTTTAATTTTATCAGATATACCTGGCTAACATGGACATATATCATGGACCACACACACCTCAAATGAAGAAGTTCTCAGAAGAGCCGAAGCAGTTCGATCACTCAAACCAACAATAAGAGAAAGGCAACTCAGATTCCTAGGACACATCATGTGGAAAGATGAACTGGAAAAACTCGTACTCTCTGGAAAGATTGAGGGGAGCAAACCTAGAGGAAGACCTTGGCTTATGTACATCAAAAGCATAGTCAGGTGGTTACACATCGAGGAAATGGAAGTCATCCAAAAAACGAAGGATAGATCTATATGGAAAACCATGGTAACCATAGTCCACATCGGTTATGGTACCTAGACAGATAGACATATCTGGCTGTATTTTCATAATTTCAGAATTTCATTTTCGTATTTTCATAAATAGTTGTTATTAAACTCTTCTGATAAGGATTTAAACCTATTTTTTTCTGTGATATCAGTTGAGTATGAAGTCAGAAAAGCAGGTAGCGTAATATTTAAAAAGTTCCTTATTTGTAAGTATCTGAAAAAATGGGATCTGGGCAAATTATATTTATTGGACAACTGTTCAAAAGACATGAAACAGTTATCCAAGAATAAATCATGAAAGCATAGTATACCCTTCCTTTCCCATATCAAAAAGGCTTGATCCATAACAGAAGGTTGGAAAAAAAAGATATAATAGGGCTTGATAAAATAAATTTGTTCAGACCAAAAAATTTATGAAATTGAAACCATATTCGCAGTATATGTTTAACTATTGGATTAACCATTAGTTTATTCAATTTTGAGGGAACAAATGGAAACAAGGCTCCTAAAATAGAAACCAATGAAAATCTTTGTACAGAGTAACATTCAAGGTTTACCCATTGTGTACTTGGGATTATATCCCAATCTTGTGTCCAAAATAGTAAATACCGAATATTAATTGCCCAGTAATAAAATCATAAATTCAGCAATGCCAAACCACCGTCTTTTTTGGGCTTCTGTAAGTATTTCTTACTTAATCTGGGATTTTTATTCTGCCATATATAAGATGAAATTCTGAAATGAACAGTATCAAAAAAGGATTTAGGAATAAAAATTGGTACCGCTTGAAATAAATATAAAAATTTAGGTAGAGTAATCATTTTAATAGCATTAATTCGGCCAATCAGTGATAAAGATAATGGGGACCATTCATTACACAATTGTTTAACCTCATTAATTAACAGTAAAAAATTGAACTTAAATAAGTCCTTATGCTTCTTAGTAATTTTAACACCCAGATAAGTAAAATAGTCAGTAATCAATCAGAATGGTGAACGTCTATAAATGGGAACCTGCATATTTAATGCAAAAAGTTCACTCTTACTAAGATTCAATTTGTAACCAGAAAAGTTACTAAACTGAGCAAGCAGAGCTAAAACTGCTGGAATGGATCTCTCAGGGTTAGAGATATATAATAATAAATCATCTGCATATTATGACAGTATATCTAATTCCCATGGGTAATGGAAAATATATTAGGAGAGTCACCAATAGCAATAGCTAACGGTTCCAGGGCAATATCGAATAATGGACTAACAGGGCAACCCTGCCTAGTACCACAAAATAACTGAAAAAAGGGATATCTTTGATTATTGGTAAATACCAAACCCGAAGGGGTAAGATATATCAACTTAATCCAATATATAAATATAGGACTAAAATTGAATTTCTGAAGCTTATGTCAAAAGCTTTCTCAGTGTCCAGTGAAATGACACATTCTGAAGTTCTAGATGAAGAAGCATAAACAACATTCATTAATCTCCTAATATTAAAGAAGGAATAATGATTTTTAATAAATCCAGTCTGGTCAACAGAAATAATATGAGGCAATACTTTCTCCAGTCTAGTTGCCAGTATTTTAGAAAAAATCTTGGAAGCCCGGTTAGGAAAAACTTCTTCACACAGAGAGTGGTGAATCTGTGGAATTCTCTGCCACAGCAAACTGTTGAGGCCAGTTCATTAGCTATGTTTAAAAGGAAGTTAGATATGGCCCTTGTGGCTACAGGGGTCAGGGGGTATGGAGGGAAGGCTGGGTTCTGAGTTGGATGATCAGCCATGATCATAATAAATGGCGGTGCAGGCTCGAAGGGCCGAATGGCCTACTCCTGCACCTATTTTCTATGTTTCTATGTTTCTATATGATACATATTCAGTAGGATCCTTATCTTTTTTAAGAATTAGGGAAATAGAAACTTGATAAAAGGCTTGTGGTAATTTAACTATAAATACTGCATCCTTAAAGACTCTATATAACCAGGGGGCAAGTATAGTAGAAAAGGATTTTAAAAATTCTACTATATAGCCATCTGGACCAGGTGCTTTACCCGAGTTCATCCAGGAATTAGCATCCTTAATTTCTTCTTCCGTAATAGGTGCATCTAATTTTAAACATTCATTGGATGGTAATTTCGGAATATTCAATTTCCTTAAAAATCAGGCATTATAGTGGGGTCATCAGGAAATTCTGATTGATATAAAGAAGTATAAAATTCTTGAAAGGATTTGTTTATCTCATCATGATCAACCGTCAAAGTAGCATCTCTTTTATGAATCTTAATAATCTGGCATTTAACCGAAGCAGTTTTCAATTGATTAGCCAGTAATTTCCCAGATTTATCAACATATATATAAAATTGACTCCTGGTTTTAATTAATTGATTTTCGATCGAGGATGATGGTAATGGACAATGTTCCATTTGAAGTTCGACTCTGTCTTTATAAAGCTCCTTATTCGGAGCAATAGAATATTTCCTGTCAATTTCTTCAATCTTGTCAACCAGCAAAAGTATTTCATTATTAATTCGCTTTTTCAGTCCAGCAGAATATGAAATAATTTGTCCACGGATATTTGCTTTAAAAGTGTCCCATAATACCCCGTTGGAAATTTCTTCCAAAAAATCCGTTGAGAAGAGAAAGTCAATCTGTCCCTCAATAAAGTTGAGAAAGTCCGAGTCCTGAAGCAGAGTGGTATTGAACCGCCGTTGTCTAGTACTAGAAGGTGTATCCGTTGACTTGATAGATAATCTCAATGACGCATGATCGGAAATAGCAATGCAATCATAGTTACAGTCAATCACAAATGGAATTCAATGAGAATCAATAAGGAAATAATCAATTCTAGAATAATGATGATATACATGTGAAAAGAATGAAAACTCTTTATCCTTGGGATGTAAAAATACCAAATTTCAAGCTCCAGAGTCAACCATCAAAGAATTGACAAGAGAAGCCGATTTGTTCGGGAGTGCCTGATTAGACATAGATATATCCATCGAAGGATTTAAGCAAGTTAAAATCTCCACCCATTATCAACATATAATCATCTAAATTAGGAAGGGATGTGAACAAATACTTAAAAAATTCAGGATAATCAACATTTGGAGCGTAAACATTGACCATGATAACCTTTTTGTTAAAAAGCAAACCAGCAATTAACAAAAATCTACTATTCGGATCCGAAATTGTCTCATAATGCACAAATGAAACTGAAGAATCTATAAAAAATACACACCCCATACTTTGGCCCGAGAATTCGAATGATATTTAATTCCTTCCAAAACCTAAAAAAACTCTGATTATCCTCTTTCAACATATGTGTTTCTAGTGCAAAGATAATATGGGCATTCATTTTATAGAATACTTTAATTTTTTTCCGTTTAATCGGGTGGTTTAAACCTTTTATATTTCAATAAACAAAATTAATATCCTTACCCATAATACTGAAATCGAGCATATGGTATGTGAAGGGTTAACCAGAATACAAACTCATGACCCTGGAAGAGGAAAAAAGGTTCAAAGAGAAACCGGAAGTTGCGACATTTCGGACATTTTAGTAGTTTTGAGTCAGCCTATTTGAAAGGAGAATCTAAACTAAAAATAAAAATAAAAATACAAAAATACCACCACCTCCCACAAAAAACCCCCAAAAAGGCCAAAAGACGGCCAATGATAAATCTAATGCTAAATCTAACCCCATCTCTCCAGAAGGCAACCCAAAAGATACAAGTTTTTTTAAAAAAGAGACCACCCATATTCAAAAAAATACAAACCCCATTTCCAGAAATGTTGGAATATTTTCCAAAATGCAATAAAAACAAAAATCTGTGATATGTTAATTCACGTGAACCTTTATTTAACTGACAAAAGTACAAAAAAAAGATTTTCAATAGTTTTACTGACCAACTTAGTTGTATTTTGTAAATATACACAAATTTAGAATTTGATGGCTGCAACACACTCAACAAAAGTCGGGACAGAGTTAAAATAAGATTGAAAAGTGCACAGAATATTCAAGTAACACCGGTTTGGAAGACTCCACATTAAGCAGGCTAATTGGTAGCAGGTGAAGTATCATGACTGGGTATAAAAGTAGCGTCCATCAAAGGCTCCGTCTTTTAAAGCAAGGATGGGTCGTGGCTCACCACTTTGTGCCAAAATTCGTGAGAGAATTATTAGTCAGTTCAAAAGGAACATTTCTCAACACAAGATTGCAGAGAATTTAGGTCTTTCAACATCTACAGCACATAATATTGTGAAAAGATTCAGAGAATTCAGAGACATCTCAGTGCGTAAAGGGCAAGGTCAGAAACCACTGTTGAATGTGCGTGATCTTCAAACCCTCATGCAGCACTGCCTAAGAAACCATCATGCTACTGTGACAATTATAGCCACCTAGGCTCGGGAGTACTTCGGAAAACCATTGTCACTCAACACAGTCCATTGCTGCATCTAGAAATGCAACTTGAAACTGTATTACGCAAGGAGGAAGCCATACATTAACTCTATGCAGAAACGCCGGCGAGTTCTCTGGGCCCGAGCTCATCTCACATGGACTGAAAGACTGTGGAACCGTGTGCTGTGGTCAGAGAGAGTCCACATTTCAGCTAGTTTTCAGAAAAAACAGGCATCGAGTTCTCCGTGCCAAAGATGAAAATGACCATCCAGATTGTTACCAGCGAAAGGTGCAAAAGCCAGTACCTGTGATGGTATGGGGGTGCATCAGTGCCCACAGCATGGGTGTGTTGCATTATGTGAAGGTACCATTGACTCTGAGGCGTATATTAGAATTTTAGAGAGACATATGATGCCATCAAGGTGATGTCTCTTCCCAGGACGTCCGTGCTTATTTCAGCAGGACAATGCCAGACCACATTCTGCATGGGCTACAACAGCGTGGCTTTGTAGACCCAGAGTGCGTGTGCTTGACTGGCCTGCTGCCAGTCCAGATCTATCTCCTACTGAAAATGTATGGTGCATCATGAAGAGGAGAATCAAACAACGGAGACCAAGGACTGTTGAGCAGTTGAAGTCTTTTATCAAGCAAGAATGGACAAAATTTCCAATTGCAAATCTACTACAATTAGTATCCTCAGTTCCAAAACGATCAAAAAGTGTTATTAAAAGGAAAGGTGATGTAACACAATGGTAAACATGCCTCTGTCCCAACTTTTGTTGAGTGTGTTGCAGCCATCAAATTCTAAATTTGTGTATGTTTACAAAATACAATTAAGTTGGTCAGTAAAACTATTGAAAATCTTTTCTTTTTCCTTTTGTCAGTTAAATAAAGTTTCACGTGAATTAACATATCACAGATTTTTGTTTTTATTGCATTTTGGAAAATATCCCAACTTTTCCAGAAACAGGGTTTGTAGAAAAAGAGACCACCATAAGTTTAGAAGAAGATTACAACATTTGCAAACATAGAGTATCTACTTACTGAAATAAAAAAAAAGTAACCAAGCACCGATTCATATTGCTAGTTCTTTTTGGACGTAAATTATTGAAAATGACGCACAAAAAAAATAAAGTCCTGGGGAGGAAGAAAGAGAGACGCCATCCTAAGATGTAAAAAAGCTGAATACTTCCCCAATAAAGTTTCAAAGAAAGAAAAATCAAACACTGAATCTACGATCGAGCAATGGAGGAGCCTCCAAAACTTCTGAACCAAACACATCCATTAAAAATTGAGAAAAGTATTTGTTAGTATCGCCCGTTTCGATAGCTTCGGGAAGCCCGATTATCTGCAAGTTCTGTCGTTGAGATCGATTTTCAAGATCTTCGATTTTGGATTTATAACGTTCCAACATATGGGATGTCGAAGCTAGTTTTTTTCCAGGGCTTCAATCCGATCAGCGGCATCCAGTTCTGAAATTCTAGTTTGTTGTTGATCAATTTCACGTTTAAACGATCCAATGTCATCTAGAATCGGCTCCAAAACTTCCTCAAACAGAACAAATCTTTCATTAAGTTTTTCCTCTAGAAGATTCGACATTGTTTCAAAAGTTAATGGTATTTGCTTAGATGCTTAAGGATCGCCATTTTTTTTTCCCGTTGCTGTTGGAGTCTTTCCCATTTTTAACTTCTCGTCCTCCGGTCTGCATTTCCAGCGAGTTAAAATTGAAGTTCAAAGATATATCTGTGGTATAAACCTTTTAGTGTAGGCATTGTCATGTGTGACACCAAGCAGAGCTACCGGACGGATGATGCTAATCAGAGAGATAACGGAAGATAATGGAGTAACATTCTAAATGCTAATAAGAGAGAAGAGAGAGATTAACAAGAAAGAAACACAATTCAGATATTGACAGACTGTTTGCTTTGAACCTGAATTGTTTGAAGTTTGATCGACAGGTGATACCCCAGCAGGGGGATAAAAAGAGCAGATTTGCTAAGGCACGAGACACACCATGAGACCCTGGAAAGAGCAGTATGCCCCTACAAGTTGGTGGGAGTTTGGAGGACCGGTTCACGGGAAGCGATCAGAGGCTAACAGGGTGTAAAGGTACAATCCGGGGGAACCTGGGGTGTGTGTCCGCCCTGGCCTGGGTGCCCGGTTCACCGCGGAAGAACAATCGTATCCAGAACGGGGGGGGGGGGTCACAGTCGGTGACCACAGCGGGATTAGAGACATCAAAAGGTCTGTCTGAAACCAACTGCGAAGGGATCAAAAGGTCTGCCTGAAACCAACTGCATCTCTCACTCTCTATCTCTCTCTCTCTCTCTCTCGCTCTCTCTCTCTCTCTCTCTCTCTCTCTCTCTCTTTCTCTCTCCAGGCTCGACAAGAAGCTCAGAGAACTTGGCCTTGACCCTACCTTGTGCAGCTGGATCCTGGACTCCCTGTCAGATCGGTGGCAGGTGGTAAGAGTGGGCTCCCTCACCTTCACCCCTCTAACTCTCAACATTGGCGCCCATCTGGGCTGTGTACTAAATCCACTCCTTTATTCCCTGTATACCCATGACTGTGTTGTCACCCACAGATTTAAACTGCTACTTAAATCTGTCGACGGTACGACATCGATTGGCCTAATCCCAAACAGTAATGAAGCCTACAGGGAAGAACTCATCTCTCTGACACAGTGGTGTCAAGAAAACAACCTCTCCCTCAAGGTTGCAAAACCAAAGGAGCTGGTTGTGGATTACAGGAGGAAAGGAGATGGGCTAACCCCTATTAACATCAATGGATCTGGGGTTGAGAGGGTGAACAGCTTCAAGTTCCTCAGCGTTCAGATCACAGGGAGGATGTACACATGGTCTTTACACACCAGCTGTGTAGTGAAAAAGGCACAACAGCGCATCTTTCACCTCAGACGGTTGAGGAAGTTTAGTATGGGCCCCCAAACCCTAAGAACTTTTTACAGGGGCACAATTGAGAGCATCCTGACTGGCTGCATCACTGCCTGGTAAGGGAACTGAAATCACAGGATTCTGCAGAGAGTGGTGCGGACAGCCCAGCGCATCTGTAGTTGTGAACATCCCATGACTCAGGACATTTGCAAAGACAGGTGCGAATAAAAGGGCCCAAGGGATCATATGGAACCCAAGTCACCCCAACCACAATCTATTCCAGTTGCTACCATCTGGGAAGTGGTACCGCAGCATAAAAGCCAGGACCAACAGCTCCGGGACAGCTTCTTCCAGCAGGCCATCAGTCTGCTTAACTCACACTGATTTGAGTGTATTTATATGTTACATTGACTGTTCTATTTATTATAAATTACTATGATTGCACATTACACATTTAGATGGAGATGTAACATAAAGATTTTTACTCATGTACATGAAGGATGTAAGAAATAAAGTCAATTCAATTCAATTCAATTCAATTCTTCTTTATTGGCTGCACCAGTGATGATTGGTGTGTCATATTAAAGAGCATAAATACTCAGGCAAATATTTAGTGTCTTATATTTGTAATTAATTTGGATCACTTTGTAGGGATCTGTTTTAACTTTGACTCAAAAGAGTCTTTTTCTGTTGATCAGTGTCAAAAATGCCAAATTAAATTTTCTGTGGTTCAATGTTGTAAAACAATAAAACATGAAAACCTCCAAGGGGAAGGGTTGAATACTTTTTATAGGCACTGTACCTCTTCCAGAACCCTGGGATGCAGTTCTTCTTTTCTAGGTCTTCTCAGCTTCCGAAGCACCTTCTCCCTTGAAATAGCAACTGCACTCCCTGCAGCCCCGTGACAGCTTGAATTTGCAGTATCCTGGTCGTGCACTCCACAGTGAATATTGTTCCAAAATATTTATTTAGTTTCTCTGCCATTTCCTTCTCCCACATTATCACCTCTCCAGCATTATTTTCCAGGGATTTGATATCTACTCACACTTCTCTTTTACTTTTTATATATCTGAAAAAGCTTTTGGTATCCTCTTTGATATTATTGGCTAATTTACCTTTGTATCTCATCATTTCCTACCTAATGGCTTTTTTTTAGTTGCCTTTTATTGGTTTTAAATATTTGGTTTAAATTGGTTTTAAATTGCTTGTCATTTTGATGCAATGTGAATTCTTTGATATTAAGCTTTCAACTACGATCTTCTTTTAGCCATGACTTAGTGATGCCCACGATGTCATAGCCAACAATCTCTAACTGCTCCACAAGATCATCTACCTTATGGATCTTGATCTTGATCTTCATTTCAGCACATCAACAGTAGGGGCCTCACCGTGTTCACTTTTAAGTGTTTTGATCCATGTTCACTAAGAAAAAAAGCTGCTCACAAGATAGCTCACAAAATGGTGGTTGGAGAACCATCTCACAAAATGGCCACCTCCATTCCTTCCTCTACAAAGCAAGAACAAAGTCATTTGATTTGTTCATTTCCACAATACTTATTCACTTCTTACTTGAAGTGACTCCCACATTTCCCAAAGCCATTCCCAGGCTAGGTGCACATGACACTGGGAAGCCACTGCTCCCATGGGAAGGCAGGATCTCCATCTGGAATTAGGTGATGTGGAAAACCATCGCAATATTGGCTGACCAATGAGCAAAGATGAAGCCAATATATTGGACTTGGGTGAGGGAGGCGAGTAGATTGATCACCAGAGCCACAGAGAAGGCAAAGGAATGGGAATTCACCTGGTGGTACCTTAGGGTCTGGAGGTCAGCAACATTCCCTGGTGGAACAATGGGACAGGGGTTTCCTGATGGAAAATCCGGTTATATTTCCTGATCATGAGTGATAGTATTGTAAACAGAAAGGACACTTTTTGGATTTAACTTGGCCGCCTGAGTGGACTCGCTGAATCCAGATGAATAGCAAAAGCGGAATGAATGTGATGTCACAGTAAAATTCTTTATCGGTTTCTGCCTCACTTTGACCATTCTGCCCAAGTTACTGAGATACCCCCCCCCCCCAACCCCGAGATAAAAACAAAGCAATTAATACTTTCACATTGCATTTCAGGGTTTTCAAAGGAGGGCTGTTCTCACTACCCAACCATGGACAAGTGGTAGGTTCCCTTAATCAGTGTTTCATCCCTGTTGGACAGAGGTAAATGTGATGATTTTACCCAGTCAGCTAATGCTCTGACTCCCGATTCTCTGGCAGGAAGTTGGGTACTCTGAGAAACGATTTGCGGAGCTACAACCTCCGCCGCCCCCCCCCCCCCCCCGGTGGGCTGTGAAGGTGGGATAAGAATCCTGCTCTTCGGCATGGTGAGGACTGGGAAATCATCCATCAACACATTCCACTCGGCTCTGGATCCACAAGGAACAACCATAACCTGTGTCCCAACAGGAGACAATCCCGCGTCTCTCACACCAGAGGTACACACACTGCTGGCAATTTAATATAAACACTCAGACTGCACACATTGCTCTGTTCACTGTCTGTTATTCTCTGTCTCCCTGATAAACCGGCGTGTCCACATTGGAGACAGTGAACAGTCCAATAATCCCCACTCTAATCTATTGTGCGGAAAGCACCCCGGGAGGTCCTGAGGCTGGGAAAGGTGTTTTTGTAAACTCAAGCCCCTGATATCATTGAACAATTTGCTGGGACATTAAGTAGAGGTGGTGGACAGAAAATGATGGGCCAATGACCCTGACCTTACGGGCTGGGAAGGTGTTGAAGTCCATTATTAAGGATGTTTCACTGCACTTGGAGGCACATGACAAAATCAGCCAAAGTCAGCCTGGTTTACTTCAGGGGAAAATTTCCCTGACAAATTTGGAATTATTTGAGGAAATGAAGGCAGGATAGACAAAGTAGAGTCAGTGGATGCTGTTCATTTGGATTTTCAGAAGGCCTTTGACAACGGGCCACATATGAAACTGTTAAACAGGTAAGAGCCCGTTGTATTACAGGAAAGCTACTGGCATGGACAGAAGATTGGCTGACTGATAGGAGGCAAAGAGTTGGAATAGATGGAGCTTTTCCCAGTTGTCTGATGCTGACTAATGGTGTTACACAGGGATCAATATTGGGATTGCTTCTTTTCACATTATATGCCAATGATTTGGAAGATGGAATTGATGACTTTGTGGGCAAGTTTGTGGATGATACAAAGATAGGTGGTGGGGGCAGGTAGTATTCGGGAAGTTGGGTGTATGCAGAAAAACGTAGACAGATTGGGAGAATGAGTGCTTGGAGTGGCATTTAAAATGTTCCTGTCCTCCAGAACCATTCTAGAATCTAGTGTTTCTTGAACGATCACTGCTGATGCCTCCACAATCTCTTCAGGTATCCTTTTCAGAACCCGAGGGTACAGGTCATCTGGTCTAGGTGATGTCTACCTTCAGACCTTTCCACTTCCCAAGCATCTTCTCCTTACTAACAGAAACTACACTCATTCTTGATATTGCTGGTGCTGTCCACAGGAAACACTGGCACAAAATACTTAGGAAGTTCATCTGCCATTTCTGTGTCCTCCATTACAACCTCTGCAGTGTTATTTTCCAGTGGTCTGATGACCACTCTTGCCTCACTTTGACTTTTATATCTGAAAAATCTTTGGGTATCCTTTTTATATTATTGGATAGCTTATCCTCATTTTTCATCTTTTTGATTCTTTTGGCTTTTAAAGTTGCTTATTGTTGGCTTCTAAAACATTCCAAATCATCTAACTTCCTAGAAATTTTTTGTTACATTATATGCCCTGTATTTTCCTGTTCTGCTGTCCTTGACTTCCCTTGTTAGTCATTGCTACCACATTATGCACATCCCCGTCCCCTTTAGAATGTTTCTTTCAATTTGGGATGAAATTTTCCTGTGTCTTTTGAACTGCTTCCTGAAATTCCAGCCATTGCTGTTCTGTTGTCAGCCTAGCTAGTGTTCCCTTCCAAATAACTTTGGCCAGCTCCTCTCTCATACCTCTATAATTCCTTTGACTTCACTGTAATACATATATATCTTATTTTAGCTTTTGCCTCTCAAACCTCAGGGTGTATTCAATAATATTATGAACCCTGACTCCAAAGTCTTCCTTTACCTTAAGCTCCCAAATCAATTCGAACTTATTTCATGACACCTAAACTAAAATGACATTCTACAAATTCCTTCTGCTGAGAACATTCCCTGTTCCTTTCTTCATAGATGCTGCTTGATTTGCTGAGTGGTTGAACACCCTTCCAGTAATTGCCTCCAACCTTCCCTTCATCATTCCACATTCCCATTTCCCTCTCTCATCTTATCTTCTTACCTGCCCATCACCTGCCTCTGGTGCTCCTCTCCTTTTCCATTCTGTCCTCTCCTATCAGAATCCCCCTTCTCCAGACCTTTCCCTCTTTCACAAATTGACTTCCCAACTCTTTACTTCACCCCTCCACTATCCTGGTTTCACCTATCACCTACTACCTTGTAACGTTTACTCCCCTCCCCCCATCTTCTCACTCTGACTTAGTCTTTTTTCACCAGTCCTGATGAAGGGTCTCATCCTCAAAAACTGACTATTTACTCTTATCCATAAATGCTGCCTGGCCTGCTGAGTTCCTCTAGCTTTTTGTGTGTGTGGCTTGGCTTTCCAGTATCTGCAAATTTTCTCTTGTTTGTCATTCTCACCCTGAGGGTGTCATAATTAATTTGGTTTTCTCAGTGAACTGGAGAGTTTCAGATTGAAAGCCCTTGGACAGGGATGTAAACAGTCCCATGGCAGCAAGGGAAGCAGAGTTCCCTTGTGTCCTGGGACATCCTGTCACTGATAGAAGATCAGGGAGTTCTCCCATGTCCCGGCACACAATTTAGCCATCATCTAACACCACAAAGCAGATATTCTGCACTCACTATTCTGCAGATTATGGGATTTTGCTGTGTAAACACTGTCTGCTGTGTGTTCTACAATACACAGAACTTCATTTTCCATGAAAGGTTCCATAGAACTCTACATCTTTGTGAAAAATCACAGCTCAGGCCCTACAGAGCAGGGAGCTTAATGTTTTAAAACATAGAAAACATAGAAAACCTACCGCACAATACAGGCACTTCAGCCCACAAAGTTGTGCCGAACATTTCCCTACCTCAGAAATTACTGGGTTTACCTATGGCCCTCTATTTTTCTAAGCTCCATGTACCTATACAAAAGTATCTTAAAAGACCCTATCAAATCCACCTCCACCACAGTTGCTGGCAGTCCATTCAACGCACTCACCAGTCTCTGTGTAAAAAACTTACCCCTGACATCTCCTCTGTACCTACTCCCCAGCACCTTAAAGCTGTGTCCTCTTGTGGCAACCATTTCAGCCCTGGGAAAAAGCCTCTGACTACCCACATAATCAATGCCTCTCATCACCTTATACACAACTGTGAGGTCACCTCTCATCCTCCGTCGCTCCAAGGAGAAAAGGCCAAGTTCGCTCAACCTGTTTTCATAAATCATGCTCCTCAATCCAGGCAACATCCTTGTAAATCTCTTCTGCACCCTCTGAATGGCTTCCACATCCTTCCTGTAGGGAGACGACCAGAACTGAGCACAGTACTCCAAGTGGGGTCTGACCAGGGTCCTATATAGCTGCAACATTACCTCTCGGCTCCTGTATTCAATTCCATGATTAATGAAGGCCAATACACCGTATGCCTTCTTAACCAGAGTCAACCTGCGCAGCTGCTTTGAGTATCCTATGAACTCGGATCCCAAGATCCCTCTGATCCTCCACACTACCAAGAGTCTTACCATTAATACTATATTCCGCCATCATATTTGACCTACCAAAATGAACCACTTCGCACCTATCTGGGTTGAACTCCATCTGTCACTTTGCATCCTATCAATGTCCCACTCTAACCTCTGACAGCCCTCCACACTATCCACAATACCTCTAACCTTTGTGTCATCAACAAACTTATGAACCCAGCCCTCTACTTCCTCATCCAGGTCATTTATAAAAACAACGAAGAGTAAGGGTCCCAGAACAGATCCCTAACGCACACTGCTGGTCATCGACCTCCATGCAGAATATGGCCCATCTAGAACCACTCTTTGCCTTCTGTGGGCAAGTCAGTTCTGGATCCACAAAGCAATGTCCCCTTTGATCCTATGCCTCCTTACTTTCTCAATAAGCTTTGTGTGCTTTACCTTATCAAATGCCTTGCTGAAATCCATATACACTACATCTACTGCTCTTCCTTCATCAATGTGTTTAGTCACATCCTCAAAAAATTCAATCAGGCTTGTAAGGACTTTGACAAAGCCATGCTGACTATTCCTAATCATATTATACCTCTCTAAATGTTCATAAATCTTGCCTCTCAGGATCTTCTCCATCAACTTACCAACCACTGGAGTAAGACTCACTGGCCTATAATTTCCTGGGCTAACTCTACTCCCTTTCTTGTATAATGGAAAAACTCTACTCCTTTTCTTGTATAATGGCAACCCTCCACTCCTCCAGAACCTCTCCCGTACCCATTGGTGATGCAAAGATCATCGCCAGAGGCTCAGCAATCTCCCCCCTCACCTCCCACAGTAGCCTGGGGTACATCTCATGCAGTCTCGACGACTTATCCAACTTGATGCTTTCCAAAAGCTCCAGAACATCCTCTTTTTTAATATCTACATGCTCAAGCTTTTCAGTCTGCTGCAAGTCATCACTACAATCACCAAGATGATTTTTCACAGTGAATACTGAAGTAAAGTACTTATCAAGTACCTCTGCTATTTCTTTCGGTTCCATACATACTTTCCCACTGTCACATTTGGTAGGTCCTATTCTTTCATGTCTTATCCTCTTGATCTTCAGAAACTTGTAGAATGCCTTGGGTTTTTCCTTAATCTTGCCCGACAAGGACTTCTCATAGCCCGTTCTGGCTCTCTTAATTTCCTCTTTAAGCTCCTACCTGTTTACCTTATAATCTACAGACCTCTAACATTACCTAGCTCTCTGAACGATTTGTAAGCTTTACTTTTCTTCTTGACTAGATTTATTACTGACTTTGTACACCACGGTTCCTGCACCCTACCATAATTTCTCTGTCTCATTGGAACTTATCTATGGTGTTAGGTAAATTGAAGGGATTAAAGGCAGATAAATCCCCAGGGCCAGATGGTCTGCATCCCAGAGTGCTTAAGGAAGTAGCCCAAGAAATAGTGGATGCATTAGTGATAAATTTTCAAAACTCTTTAGATCCTGGACTAGTTCCTGAGGATTGGAGGGTAGCTAATGTAACCCCACTTTTTAAAAAAGGAGGGAGAGAGAAACCAGGGAATTATAGACCAGTTAGCCTGACATCGGTGGTGGGGAAAATGCTAGAGTCAGTTATCAAAGATGTGAAAACAGCACATTTGGAAAGCAGTGAAATCATTGGACAAAGTCAGCATGGATTTGTGAAAGGAAAATCATGTCTGACGAATCTCATAGAATTTTTTGAGAATGTAACTAGTAGAGTGGATAGGGGTGAACCAGTGGATGTGGTATATTTGGATTTTCAAAAGGCTTTTGACAAGGTCCCACACAGGAGATTAGTGTGCAAACTTAAAGCACACGGTATTGGGGGTAAGGTATTGATGTGGATAGAGAATTGGTTGGCAGACAGGAAGCAAAGAGTGGGAATATACGGGACCTTTTCAGAATGGCAGGCAGTGACTAGTGGGGTACCGCAAGGCTCAGTGCTGGGACCCCAGTTGTTTACAATATATATTAATGAATTAAATGAGGGAATTAAATGCAGCATCTCCAAGTTTGCGGATGACACGAAGCTGGGTGGCAGTGTTAGCTGTGAGGAGGATGCTAAGAGGATGCAGGGTGACTTGGATAGGTTAGGTGAGTGGGCAAATTCATGGCAGATGCAATTTAATGTGGATAAATGTGAAGTTATCCACTTTGGTGGCAAAAACAGGAAAACAGATTATAATCTGAATGGTGGCCGATTAGGAAAAGGGGAGGTGCAACAAGACCTGGGTGTCATTATACACCAGTCATTGAAAGTGGGCATGCAGGTACAGCAGGCGGTGAAAAAGGTGAATGGTATGCTGGCATTTATAACAAGAGGATTCGAGTACAGGAGCAGGGAGGTACTACTGCAGTTGTACAAGGCCTTGGTGAGACCACACCTAGAGTATTGTGTACAGTTTTGGTCCCCTAATCTGAGGAAAGACATCCTTGCCATAGAGGGAGTACAAAGAAGGTTCACCAGATTGATTCCTGGGATGGAAGGACTTTCATATGATGAAAGACTGGATGAACTAGGCTTATACTCGTTGGAATTTAGAAGATTGAGGGGGGATCTGATTGAAACGTATAAAATCCTAAAGGGATTGGACAGGCTATATGCAGGAAGATTGGTCCCGATGTTGGGGAAGTCCAGAATGAGGGGTCACAGTTTGAGGATAAAGGGGAAGCCTTTTAGTACCGAAATGAGGAAAAACTTCTTCACACAGAGAGAGTGGTGAATCTGTGGAATTCTCTGCCACAGGAAATAGTTGAGGCCAGTTCAATGGCTATATTTAAGAGGGAGTTAGATATGGCCCTTGTGGCTAAAAGGATCAGGGGGTATGGAGGGAAGGCTGGTACAGGGTTCTGAGTTGGGTGATCAGCCATGATCATACTGAATGGCGGTGCAGGCTCGAAGGGCCGAATGGCCTACTCCTGCACCTGTTTTCTATGTTTCTATGTTTGTATGCAGAACTCCACACAAATATCCCCTGAACATTTGCCACATTTCTTCCGTACTTTTCCCTGAGAACATCTGTTCCCAATTTAAGCTTCCAATATTCTGCCAATCGATATTTGGGCAATTAAAATCTCCCACCACGACAGCTCTGTTAGGGTGAGGGTTGTCACGGTGGGGGATATTTCCCAAATATTGAGTTATATCTCCCAAGAGCAAGGAATTCAGATGGGGTGAAGTTTGTTAGGTGTGTTTAGGAAGGTTTCTTGACACAGTATGTTGATAAGGCTCCAAGAGGAGAGGTTGTACTTGACCTGGTATTGGGAAATGAACCTGGTCAGGTGTCAGATCTCTCAGTGGGAGAGCATTTTGGAGATAGTGATCACAATTCTATCTCTTTTACCTTAGCATTGGAGAGGGATAGAAACAGGCAAGCTAAGAAAGCGTTTAATTGGAGTAAGGGGAAATATAAGGCAGGAACTTGGAAGCATAAATTGGGAACAGATGTTCTCAGGGAAATGTACGGCAGAAATGTAGCAAATGTTCAGGGGATATTTGTGTGGAGTTCTGCACAGGTACATTCCAATGAGACAGGGAAACATGGTAGGGTTCAGGAATAGTGTACAAAGACTGTTGTAAGTCTAGTCAAGTAGAAAATAAAAACTTACAAAAGATTCAAAAAATCTAGATAATGATAAAGATCTTGAAGATTATAAAGTGAGCAGGAAGGAGCTTAAGAATGAAATTAGGAAAGCCAGAAGGGGCAATGAGAAGACCTTGGCAGACAGGATAAAGGAAAACCCCAAGGCATCCTCTAAGAATGTGAAAGGCAAAGAGGGTAAGACATGAGAGAATAGGATCAATCAAGTGTGACAGTAGAAAAGTGTGTATGGAAGTGGAGGAGAGAGCAGAGGTATTTAATGAATACTTTGCTTCAGTATTTACTACAGTGGACTGAAGTGCTTGAGCATATAGATACTAAGAAAGAGGATGTGCTGGAGCTTTTGGAAAGCATCAAGTTGGTTAAGTCACCGGGACCGTATGGGATGTTCCCCAGGCTACTGTGGGTGGTGAGGGAGGAGATTGCTGAGCCTTTGGCAATGATCTTTGCATCACCAATGGGTACGGGAATGGTTCTGGAGGATTGGAGGGTTGCAGATGTTTCTCCCTTACACAAGAAAAAGAGTTGAGATAGCCCAGGAAATTATAGAACAGTGAGTCTTACTTCTGTGATTGGTAAGTTGATGGAAAGGATCCTGAGAAGCAGGATTATGAACATTTGGAGAGGCATAATATGATTAGGAATAGTCAGCATAGTTTTGTCAAAGGCAGGTTGTGCCACACGAGCCTGATAGAATTTTTTGAGGATGTGACTAAACACGTTGATGAGGATAGAGCAGTAGGCGTAGTGTATATGGATTTCAGCAAGGACTTTAATAACATGCCCCATGCAAGGCTTATTGAGAAAGTAAGGAGGCATGGGATCAAAGAGGACATTGCTTTGTGGATCCAAAACTGGCTTGCCCACAGAAGGCAAAGAGTGGTTGTAGACGGGTCATATTCTGAATGGAGATTGTTGACCAGTGGTGTGCCTCAGGGATCTGTTCTGGCACCCCTACTCTTTGTGATTTTGATAAATGACCTGGATGAGGAAGTGAAGGGATGGGTTTGTAATTTTTCTGATGACACAAAGGTTGGGGGTGTTGTCGACAGTGTGGAAGGCTATCTGAGGTTAGAACAGTATATTGATAAGATGCAAAATTGGGCTGAGAAGTAGCAGTTGGAGTTCATCCCTGTTAAGTGAAAAGTGGTTCAATTTGGTAGGTCAAATATGATGGCAAAATATAGTATTAATGGTCAGACTCTTGGCAGTGTGGAGGATCAGAGGGAACTTGAGGGCCAAGTCCATAGGACACGCAAAGCTGCTACGCAGATTGACTCTGTGATTAAGAAGGCATACAGTGCATTGGCCTTCATTCGTCATGGGACTGAGTTCAAGAGCCGAGAGGTAACGCTGCAGCTATATTGGACCCTGGTCAGAGTCCATTTGGAGTACTGTGCTCAGTTCCAGTCGCCTCACTACAGGAAGGATGTGGAAACCATAGAAAGGGTGCAGAGGAGACTTACAAGGATGTTACCTGGATTGGGGAGCATGCCTTATGAGAATAGGTTGATTGAACTCGGCCTTTTCTCCTTAGAGCAAAGGAGGATGAGAAGTGACTGGATAGAAGTGTATGAGATAATGAGAAGCATTGATCATGTGGATAGTCAGAGGCTTTTGCCCACGGCTGCAATGTCTAACATGAGAGACCACAGTTTTAAGGTGCTTGGATGTAGGTACAGAGGCGATGTCAGGGGTAAGATTTTTACTCAGAGAATGGTGAGTGTGTGGAATGGGCAGCCACCAGCGGTTGTGGAGACGGATACGATAGGGTCTTTTAGAAGACTCCTGGATAGGTACATAAATCTTAGAAAAATAGAGGGCTATGGGTAACCCTAGGTAATTTCTAAAGTAAGGACATGTTTGACACAGCTTTGTGGGTCGAAGGGCCTGTATTGTGCTGTTGGTTTTCTTTGTTTCTATGTTTCTGAAACACTGGACAAACTTGGAGAGAGAAAGGAGAAATGGCTCCAAGAAAAATATCCCACAAAATAGCCATGGGAGACTGGGGTCCACATTACAACAGGATGAAGCTTGAAATAGAGCTGAGGGAGGGTTGAACTCTGTAAAAGAAGTTATACAAAGATATAAGGATAATAGCAACTCAAGTGTAACACTCAAAGAAACAAAGACAGAAATTAATCTCGGAGTATCATACTGGGACACGGTGACAGAGGTTAGTCCTGGAGTAACACACAGGGACACAGTGATAGAGATTAGTCCTGGAGTAACATACTGGGACGCGGTGACAGAGATTAATCCTGGAGTAACATACTGGGACGCGGTGACAGAGATTAATCCTGGAATAACATACTGGGACACGATGACAGAGATTAACCCTGGAGTAACACACAGGGACGCAGTAACAGAGATTAGTCCTGGAGTAACACAGGCATGACTTCCGCAACTCGGCCAGGGAAGGAGATCCCACTGATGCACCTTTCATCTGTTGGCAATTTTCTCCATCAAACTTGAAGCAGGTTGATAAACGCTGGTCAAGAAGTTCCCATATGCCTTTTGTGAGTGTCCTGCTTATTGATTGTTCTCCATTCAACGTTCTGTAACTGTTTCTTGTGCAAATTTCAAATTGCAGACGTATACAGTTATATGACATCGAAGGAAACCAATATTTCATCATCCTCCATTCGTATATTCTTGAGTCTCTTCAGGTATCATTGAGGGTTGTTGATTGAATATTGGGATCCAGCCACCCAATGTTTCAGCCTTCTCCACAGTACCTTGGCTAATTTGTCGGTAGGTGTGCTGGGAAGGGAAATAATTGGTCGTAGTGGTGTCCCCTCTTTGGTATTTTCAGTAGTCCGTAGAATTGAATAATGTCTGATTCATCTGCTTTCATTCATCACTGTTCATCTTTCATGATCTGTTGTTGGTCTTGCAATTTTTTTCAAAGTTATGTCCATGCAGCTTCGTCAGTTTCATTGCTGGATCACTGTCTCAGCGACGATAGGTCGTTATGTCGTTCAGTAGTTGTTTAGCCTTGTCGATGTAGTCAGCATTTCACCATCTCTTCTGCTCTCAACACGTGAGTCCTCCTGACCTCCTGGAATGCCTGTTAAAGTGTTAAGAAGCAGATCTGTGATCTCTCACAGCACTTTGTGGAGAGTCTGTAGCCCTACCTTTCCTGACAGGGAGATGTGCTCTGCTCCACATCACCACAGCCGGCTCAGTGTTACATATTGTCCTGGGACTGAGGTATCTGTGTCCAGTGGATTACAGGGAGAAGCTCCCAGTGTTGGAGATATAAACAGGGATAATGCTGGCAGAACTCAGCAGATCAGAATGGCTGGCCAAGATCAGACAGGGGCAATACAGCTGCCTTCTGCTATCATTCACCATGTACCACCCTCAACACCATGGGTGGTGTGGCTGATGTTCAGATGACTGGGAGGAGATTAGTGGGGGTGTGGGATGTAACACTATGGCAAACTCCTCCCTCCGGAAATAGTTCAGACAGAATTTATTTCCCTCCACCTCTTGCACTGTCCCCTGGACGAGGGTCTGTCAATGAAACACCTGTCTCCTGGTAATTCTACCAGGATTTTCCCACCCTGGGTATGTGCCCACCAGCAGTCATAGGTAAGGAGGGTCCTCACCTTGATTTAATTTATAGATACAATGTGGAATAGACCCGTCCACTGGAATCTTATTAAACATGGAACCAACAGAAAGAGAAAAGTGCAATCTGTCTGGGGAAAATCTTCCAAAATATCAGCCATAGTTCAGAAGATCTGCATCTGATGCAAGATCACAGTTACAAATTAACACAAGGGGGCAATGTTACAGTGATTAGTTCCTGGGTGATACCAGACGTCAAGGTGAAAATGATTGGTCCAAGAGTAACACAGAGGAACATAGTGACAGAGATTAAGTCCTGGAGTAACACAGGAGGACACGGAGACAGACATTAGTCCTGTAGTAACACACAGGAACATGGTGACAGAGATTAGTCCTGGAGTAACACACAGGAAAACAGTGACAGAGATTAGTCCGAGAGTAACACAGGGGAACATGGTGACAGAGATTAGTTCTGAAGTAACACAAGGGGACACAGTGACAGAGATTAAGTCCTGGAATAACAAACAGGAACATAGTGACAGAGATTAGTCCGAGAGTAACACACTGCTACATGGTGACATATATTAGTCCTGGAGTAAAATGCAGGGACACAGTGACAGAGATTAGTCCTGGAGTAACACACAGGGACATATTGACAGAGATTAGTTCTGGAGTAACACACAGGAACATATTGACAGAGATTAGTCGTGGAGCAACACATGGGTACACAGTGACAATGATTAATCCAAAGAGTAACACACTGGGGACACTGTGACCGTGATTGTTCAGAGAGTTCCACACCACCAGAGTTCCTGCTGTCTCACCACCAGCTGTCCCCACCTCACCTGCCCTCGACACAATGTTGGGACACGTTGAGTTCTTCTCCACATGAAGGAGGACTGAGCGTTGTGCTGACATCCTCCACATGGTACAGGTCAGGAGACGGAGCAGTGATGGGGAAATGGATCAATCCCAGCAACACATGACCCCAGCATCCACTTCACTGCTAGTGAAGGTCACAGGGTCACCTGCCCCGATGATGGTCCGACCCCTGCTCCAACTCACCTGGACCAGCTCCTCCTTGTCTCCCACCAGTTGCCTTCTGCTGGCATTAGTTATGGACCAATTTCTCCACCGTGTGGGGTTTGATGTTGGAATTCTGTGTGTGGCCATGAGATCATGTCTTACTTCCAAACTGATGTGAGAACAGACACTCAGGAGTCAATGGCCACGGGCCAACAGAAGAAGGGTGTTGAGGTCCAGACTAGATCATTTCTGCTTACTGAATTGGAGGAGAAGGATGAGGTTAGTGGGGGGATGGATGTGGTGTGTTTCCTTCTGTATGATTTTGTGACCTTTACTTCCGTTGTGGAAAAAACAAAAGCAGTTGCCTTAAACTGATGTCATTACATCAGACACCATTTCTTAAAGTGAACACAACAACTCAGTGTTTGTGAATGATGTAGAATAGTTTCCATGATAACAATATGTGCCATCTGTCACCCATTACATTCCCCTACACTCTGTTCCTGTTCCTGTTCTTATCTCTCTTCATTCGTCAAAGCCACCATCCCCGGATCAGTCTGGTCAGCCATTGCTGCAATCCTTCCTTGGGTAAGGAATCCTGAACTGTGCACAAGCCTCACCAGGACCGGATAGAATTGGAGCGAGTCGTCTGTACTACTGTGTGACACAGTGATGGAGCAGTTAGTAGTGCTGACTCACAGATCCAGTGATTCCGATTCCATCCCAGCTTCTGGAGCTGTCTGTGTGGTGTTTGCATATTCTTCCCATGATGATGTGGGTTTCCCCCTGATGATCCTGGTTTCCGGCTCCCACATCCCAATGACGTGCAGGTCATTGGGTCAGTCTGCTGCTGTCATTTCCAGTGGGTTGTCAGAATGGTGGGGAGTTAATGGGGTGATGAGAGAAGGGAGTACTGACTAACAGCTAGTATAGACCAGACTGGCTGAGTGGCCTAAGGAAACAAACATGAACAAAGGGTGCTGAATTCACCAGTGACCTTCCTATCTACTGACCCAGCTGGAGACCACCGTGCCAGAATTGCTTCTTAAACTCCGGACCGCGCCCGGACCCGACCAGTGAGGCCCACCATGTTCCCAGAGACCTGTGGCCTGCCACCGTGCCGGAGCGCTTGAAGACACAGCCCATTCCGACCAGCAGCATTCCGGAGCAGACAACCACACAGAAGAGACAGCGGAGATCTCAAGGTGACCAAGATGCTTCCCCGGAGTGACCACCGTAAAGCCCTGTTGGTGGCCATCCACTGCTACCGGAAGTGAGGCCTCCACCGCCAACCTCGGAAAGCAAGCCCGAGGCTTGGCTGGAGCGGAGGCCTCCGCAACCGTGACTTGGCTTACGGACTTGTTTCAGCCAGGAGCTCAGCTATCACGGACTTAATTTAGAAATGCACGGAGGACTGTGTGTCCTGCAAGACGATCCAGGTGTTCCCTAACCGGAAACCTTGGATGAATTATGAGGTCAAGTCCATTTTAAAGGCTAGAGCTGTGGCTTTTAGGTCTGAGGATACCTTTCTCTACACGGAATCCAGGCGTGAACTCCGGAAAGCCATTAAGGGCGCGAAGAGGCAATATCGAGCCAAGATGGAAGCCCAGGCCTCCGCAACCGTGACTTGGCTTACGGACTTGTTTCAGCCAGGAGCTCAGCTATCATGGACTTAATTTAGAAATGCACGGAGGACTGTGTGTCCTGCAAGACGATCCAGGCGTTCCCTAACCGGAAACCTTGGATGAATTATGAGGTCAAGTCCATTTTAAAGGCTAGAGCTGTGGCTTTTAGGTCTGAGGATACCTTTCTCTACACGGAATCCAGGCGTGAACTCCGGAAAGCCATTAAGGGCACGAAGAGGCAATATCGAGCCAAGATGGAAACCCAGGCTAACCAGAGGGATGCCGGTAGACTATGGCAGGGTCTAAATGAGATCACTGGGTGCAAAGAAAAGGCTGGGAATATCGATAACTGTGGCGTTTCTCTTCCTAACGAACTTAACGTAATCTACACAAGATTCGAACAGAAGAGGAGCGTCCCACTCCCTCTGGATGAACCGGACCTGGTGGCATCGAGATTCATCATCACCAAGGAGGACGTTAGAAGGGCCTTCCTGAAGAGAAATCCAAGGAAGGCGACAGGCCCAGGTGGTGCCCCAGGACGGGTTCTCCGGGCCTGTGCAAGCGAGCTAGCTGGAGTGTTTGCTGACATCTTCAACTGCTCCTTGCTTCAGTCTAAGATCCCCTCGTGTTTTAAGAAGGCAACGATAATCCCAGTGCCGAAGAAGAGCAAGGTGGCATGCCTGAATGATTATCGACCTGTGGCTCTGACATGATTGTGTAGCCAAGTTTCCATCAAACTCAATATATAAGTTTGCTGATGACACAACAATTGTATGCTGTAGCTCGGGTAATGATGAGTTTGAGTACAGAGAGGAAATTAAACCTGGTGGCATGGTGCGAAGATAATAACCTATCCCTCAACGTCAGCAAGACGAAGGAATTGGTTGTTGACTTCAGAAGGAGTAGCGGACAGCACGACCCAATTTACATCGGTGGTGCGCAAGTGGAACAGGTCAAAAGCTTTAAGTTCCTCGGGGTCAATATCACAAATGACCTGACTTGGTCCAACCAAGCAGAGTTCACTGTCAAGAAGGCCCACCAGCACCTTTACTTCCTGAGGAAACTAAAGAAATTTGGCCTGTCCCGTAAAACCTTCACTAATCTTTATAGATGCACCGTAGAAAGCATTCTTCTGGGGTGCATCACAACCTGATATGGAAGTTGTCCTGTCCAAGACCGAAAGAAGCTGCAGAAGATCGTGAACATGGCGCAGCACATCACACAAACCAGTCTTCCGTCCTTGGACTCACTTCACACCACACGCTGTCGGAGCAGTGCTGCCACGATAATCAAAGACACGACCCACCCAGCCAACACACTTTTTGTCCCTCTTCCCTCCGGGAGAAGGCTCAGGAGCTTGAAGACTCGTAAGGCCAGATCTGGGAACAGCTTCTTTCCAACTGTGATAAGATTGCTGAACTGATCCTGACCCGGATCTGGGCCGTACCGTTCAAATATCCGGACCTGCCTCTCGGTTTTTTTGCACTGCCTTACTTTCTATTTTTCTATTTTCTATTTATGATTTATAATTTAAATTTTAATATTTACTAACTTTTACTATTTTTAATCTTTTTAATATTTAATATTTATAATCCAGGGAGCGGGAAGCACAGAATCAAATATCGCTGTGATGATTGTACGTTCTAGTATCAATTGTTTGGCGACAAAAAAGTATAACGTATAAAGTATCACCCACTAACCTGGATACAAAATACACGATTGTCTCTCCCATATTACTGATGGAGACTGAACACGATTAAATTTGCCATCAGTTTACTGTTACATACTGTAATTTTCCCGCTGATGTGAGGTCACGTGTGTTCATGTTCAGAACAGGTATAAAAGGGAGACCCATGGTGGTGACGCAGTTTAGTTTCAGTTGAGTTGTTGTTTGCTTCGTGTGTTACTCCGTTATGCTGTGTATTCGTCCTATGACGCAGCTCATTTTAAACCGGAGTTTTACTTTCTATTTTTAGGTAGAACCTTCATGCTGGCAGTTATGACAATATCTGCCATGTTTTTGTTTCAGTTTTACCTTTGCAGTTCAGTATCAGAGATTGAAGACCTTTATCAAAGTACAGGACCTGAAGTATTGAGAAAAGTTGGGGTCGTTGGGCAGTTTCATAAAGGATCGACCTTATTGAGTCTTCGGTCAAGAAGTAGTGACCTGCATCTGAGATAACTCCTGCCAAAAGATAAAGGAAGTTCGTGCAGGGTTCGCTTGCCAGAAAATGTCAGTTCCTTTTAAGCCATTTATTTCCTTCGTCATGAATCCTATGGACAGAACCAGCAGAAACGTCACATCTATGAAGAAATCCTTCTCCAGAGAAGTCTATCCTTATTGACTGTGTAAATCACTTGGACTTTCAAATTTACTACTTTAAGAACTGTTTTCGAATTTACCCTTTTAAGAACTGTTCCAGAGTTGCCGTATAGCAGTTAACTTCAGGTTAAGTTAGTCATTTGAATATATTTTCTGCTATTGTTAAGCAGCGTTTAATAAGTGTTTATGTTTGTTTAATATAACCTGTCTCAATTAGATATTCATTGTTGCTGGTCATGTGACATTACACATTGACCAACCATCTGTATCATCCTGCAGTGTGAAGGATGAAAGTTTCTGAATCATCTGCAAATTTTGTTGTCACGTCCCGATATTTAGATCAAAAATGTTGATACATTAGACTGAGCAAGGGACTGAGTATTGAAGAGCTCAGAGCAAATTCTGAACAGCTCGTGGAGACAGAGTGAACCCATGATGAAAGGAACTGAAAAGTCACAGTGAATTGGGGAGAGGTACATTGACAGGGACAGAGAGTCCCCATTGAGTGAGATCGGGGCCGATCTGGATTTCAGTAGATCAGTGACTCTGATCTCTGGACTTTGTCTGATGGGACTGGTCCCTCCAGTCAGTGTTCACCCCAGTGCTGAGTGATTGTGATCATCAGTGTTCTTGCTGCTTCATTGCCTCACTTAGTTACACAGTTTCAATCGTGACTCGGATTTTGACAAGTACCCTGTTATTCCGGAAATTGTAATGCATGGAGTCGTATTCATTTTTGACATGAGCACTAAAGACAGCATCACTGAGGAATAAACGAACCTGTTTAAGGAGTTACAGACGATCGTGGCACAGAAATGTAAGTGCTTTCTTTTGGTGTGCGTAAGCATTGTCACCATGATGTGGTAGATTGATAATGATGTCTTGATTACTTTTATCTTCCAGATACTTACAATGTTGTGATTGGGACCAAGTGTGAACTACTAGGGATACAAGAGAACAACCATAAGCGAATTTATGAATACAAGCCGCTGCAGGACAAGGTAATGATCTCACTGTTTTTTTTTATTATTAATTTTTTATTGCAACACCAACAAATTACATTCAATACAACCAGTTGCCAATTACATTTTGACTGTTAAACCCAGCCACCCCACTTTCATCACCGTCCCCTCTCCACCCCTCTCTCCCCGCATCCCTCTCCCCTCCACCAATCAACTGAATAGTTGTACATACACAGACAAAGCATTCCTATTTTAACAAAAGATATTTTAAGTTCGTTTTCAAATTTGTCCACATTATGATTGTGTTTGGTTGTGCATCATTTACTTTTGCTGATGAGAGTTCCAGGTGAGAAATGTCCAAAAAGCTCCGAAGCCAGTGAGTATTTGAAATATCACGGGGAGGTTTCCAACGCTGGACTACAATCTTCTTAGCTGCAGTCAGGCCTGCCAGCCACATTTTGCGTGTTTTTTCCATAAGGGAAAGGTGGGAGTCATCATTTAGGAGATGTACAGCGGGGACCATTGGTAATTGTACCCCTGTTAGTTCTGTAAGAGTACTGTTTTGTGCATCTGTAATGTAATGTCCCAACTCCTGTACTCAGTGCCCTGACTGATGAAGTAAGTGAGGCAAACACCACCTTCACCGGCCTCTCTATCTGTGTCACCACTTTCAGGGAATCATGATCTTCTACCCCTCGGTCTCTCTGTTCTTCAGTCAGTGACGTGTTTTCCATGTTGTGTTGTGGGTAACACAGCACCCAAACTGTGCACAGCAAGATTCCACTGATAAATGACAAGGAACTGTTCCTCCACTTATTAATCCAGAATTTGATGTATAACCTGTCATCACCCTGAGGAGTTTATAAGTACATTAATACCCATGTCCTTCCTCTCTCTCAGTTTAAGATGTTGTCAGACTTGACTGGGATGGAGAAATCTTCCATGTTTGTGGTTTCGAATAAATGGAAAGGTGATAAGATCGAGATGATCAATTGCATCCTTACCCTATCCGCTCTGGAGACTATGATCAGAAACATCAACAAGTTTCTCAAAGTGACGAAGTAATGGCTACACCTGACCTTGTACAGAACTGTTGAACTGATCCTGTTTCAGGAACATAGCCAATGTTTTAGCCTGCTTTTAGAAACTCACATCTGTAAACCTGCTGTGTGAAGGAGACTGAAAGCTGAGGTGAATTTAATATGGGGAACAAGGAAATGGCAGACGAGTTGACCAGGTACTTTGGATCTGGCTTCACTAGCGAAGACACAAACAATCTCCTAGATGTAATCAACAGGAATACTGCAGATGCTGGAAATTCAAGCAACACACATCAAAGTTGCTGGTGAACGCAGCAGGCCAGGCAGCATCTGTAGGAAGAGGTGCAGTCGACGTTTCAGGCCGAGACCCTTCATCAGGACTCATCATGACGAAGGGTCTCGGCCTGAAACGTCGACTGCACCTCTTCCTACAGATGCTGCCTGTCCTGCTGCGTTCACCAGCAACTTTGATGTGTGTTCCCAGATGTAATAGTGGCCAAAAGACCAAGGGTAATGGATAAATTGAAGGAAATTTATATTAGGCAGGAAATGGTATTGGATAGGCTGTTGGGTCTGAAGACTGATAAGTCCCCGGGACCTGATGGTCTGCATCCCAGGGTACTTAAGGAGGTGGCTTTAGAAATTGTGGACACATTGGTAATCATGTTCCAATGTTCTATAGATTCAGGATCAGTTCTTGTGCATTGGAGGGTGGCTAATGTTGTCCCTCTCTTCAAGAAGGGAGGAAGAGAGAAAACAGGGAATTATAGACCGGTTAGCCTGACGTCGGTTTGGGAAAAATGCTGGAATCAATTATAAAAGATGAAATTATGACACATCTGGATAGTAGTAACAGGATTGGTCCGAGTCAGCATGGATTCACGAAGGGGAAATCGTGCTTGACTAATCTTCTGGAATTTTTTGAGGATGTAACTATGAAAATGGACAGGGGAGAGCCAGTGGATGTAGTGTACCTGGACTTTCAGAAAGCCTTTGATAAAGTCCCACATAGGAGATTAGAGGGCAAAATTAGGGCACATGGTATTGGGGGCAGAGTACTGACATGGATTGAAAATTGGCTGGCTGATAGAAAACAAAGAGTAGCGATTAACGGGTCCCTTTCGGAATGGCAGGCGGTGACCAGTGGGTTACTGCAGGTTTCAGTGCTGGGACCGCAGCTGTTTACAATATATATTAATGATTTAGATGAGGGAATTAAAAGTAACATTAGCAAATTTGCCGATGACACAAAGCTGGGAGGCAATGTGAAATGTGAGGAGGATGTTATGAGAATGAAGGGTGACTTGGACAGGCTGGGTGAATGGGCAGATGCATGGCAGATGCAGTTTAATGTGGATAAATGTGAGGTTATCCACTTTGGTGGTAAGAACAGGAAGGCAGATTATTATCTAAATGGAGTCAAGTTAGGAAAAGGGAAAGCACAACGAGATCTAGGTGTTCTTGTACATCAGTCACTGAAAGCAAGCATGCAAGTACAGCAGGCAGTGAAAAAAGCTAATGGCATGCTGGCCTTCATAAGAACTGAGTATAAGATCAAAGAGGTCCTTCTGCAGCTGTACAGGGCCCTGGTGATACCACACCTGGACCACTGTGTGCAGTTTTGGTCTCCAAATTTGAGGAAGGACATTCTTGCTATTGAGGGAGTGCAGTGCAGGTTCACAAGGTTAACTCTCAGGATGGCGGGATTGTCATATGTCGAAAGATTGGAGCGACTGGGCTTGTATACTCTGGAATTTAGAGAGTGGATCTTATTGAAACATATAGGATTATTAAGGGATTGGACATGCTGCAGGCAGGAAGCATTTTCCCGCTGATGGGTGAGTCCAGAACCAGGGGCCACAGTTTAAGAATTAGGGGTGGTCCATTTAGAACGGAGTAGAGGAAAAACTTTTTCACCAGAGAGCGGTGGATATATGGAATGCTCTGCCCAAGAAGGCTGTGGAGGCCAAGTCTCTGGATGCTTTCAAAAAAGAGATGGATGGAGCTCTTAAAGATAGTGGAATCAAAGGTTATGGGGATAAGGCAGGAACTGGATACTGATAGTGAATGAACAGCCATGATCACAGTGAGTGGTGGTGCTGGCTCAAAGGGCCGAATGGCCTACTCCTGCACCTATTGTCTATTGTCTATTGACCTTTCAATTATATAGATAAAAAGTTTCAAAATATCACACAAATTCCCTGACTCCAAAACAAAGATAGTTTGAAATCAGGTTTACTGTCGTTGATTAATATGACCTGAAATTTGTTGCTTTTCACCAGCAATACAATGCAAAGATGTAAAGTTACTAAGAATTATAGAGTACTACAGCTCAGAAACAGGCCCTTCTGCCCATCTAGACTGTGCTGAACTGTTATTTGCTATTCCAGTTTACCACGTTATGAATGAAATTGTTCATATACTGTAGATGATAAACAACAATGGACCCAAAACTGATCCCTGCGGTTTAACACTAGTCACAGGCTTCGTATCAGGGAAGCAACCATCAGCAACAAATCTCTGTCTTTGTCGTGGTTTCTCGTTCTCACAAATGACAAGGAGATGCAGAAAATTCTTCAAGAAGTTTTAAACTTTAATTTGCAAATCAAAGCTGAGACAGTGAGCTAGTCGCTGATTGCCCGTCGATCCTTGTACATCGCATTTTTATAGCAATTCTCCTATCTTAGCTACATTATCATATCCAATCGGCCTGTGATTACATATCATCAATATATCCGCTCTTGACTTTCCACTATCGTTTTACTCCCCAACTTAATTATGTCTTAGTTCACATTTTAGACCATGTGTCCTCTCATCCCTAACCACAGTTATTTCTTAATTACTCTCGCATCGACATATTGCCACATATTTCACCATCTTACCCACCACCGTTATCTTTCTACTTGATTTCATTCTAGTTCTCTCATGAATTAATAGTGAACCAGTCAAAAGTCATAGCTGCATAGTGAATACCTTTTAATGAGCTAACAGTGGTTACATAGTAAATAATGTAATACTGTAGAAAATACAATGTGCATTTACATTTTCCAATATAATTTCCCCTTGAGACTCACAGGGTCTCATACAGAGTGTCCATGCACAAAAAGCTCAAATAAAGCCCAGCATTTATTCCCAAATTTGGGTTAAACTACAGTTTCCTGCGCTTAGGACTCAAAGTGTTCTCTCCCTACCTCCCTAGGCCGCTGAGCCAAAAACCCGTCCCTTCGTATCTGAGACAGGGAAAAAGACTCAGCAGCCTTCACAGCCTAATCCCCACATATTTCATCTCTCTCCTGTTCATCTTGCGTGTCTCGTAGACTGTACGAATACATCATCGGTTCTTCTTTCTCCGTAGGGCTCGACCCAACAATTTCCAGGAGCATCGGAAACCGTTTCATTGCAGCACGCACTACAAGCGACTTGAGACATGGAAGGAAACAGCACAGAATGACCGCACAGCTTAGCAATACAATACCAATGGTTACTGCAATCTTGGTCAGCCATGCTCCCCATCCTCCTAGTTTACTGTTTAACCAGTCAAAGAACTGGTGTACAAACCCTGCATTTTGTTTAACTTCCTTTCTTAGATTTTTGGTAAATGATCCCTCCGGACTAGTGTTATTCGGTATAAAAGTACAGCACTGTTCTCCAAACATTACACAGACACCTCCTTTCTCTGCCAATAGCCAATCTAGTACCTGCCTATTTTGCCACTCCACTCTACTGGTTGCATCAAGCTGCTGTCCCAAAGCCTCTAGTGCATCATCGGTGTAGTTAATGAATCTCTGTTGATTATAATATATATAATTTATCCATTCAACATTTTTGCTAATCCCTATTACAGGTATAAGTGCTTCCCAGCCCGCAGCAATCTCATTTCTTGCCTTAAACTCGTTAGGTATACCCCTCAGCTGTCTTATACTGTCGATCCGAATCGTCAGGTGGGGCTCATTTCTCCCTCCGTTTTATTGTCTGTTGCCTCGAGGTGTCAAACTGTACTTCAGGAGTACTACAACTTCTTGAATCAGCATAACACGCGTACATGTACCCGCCCAATTAAGGGGGAGTGTGGATCTCAGACCCCCCTCTGTCCACACAGCCACCAGGTATCTGCTAACAGGATGGTCTGAGAGTTCAGTGCACCCTCGGGCAGAGGGGTACCTGTCTGGTATCTTCGGCCTGGGGTTACATCCCAAATCTTAACACAGTTGCCGCTGAAATGCCCAACCGAGAGGTCACCCATCTGCGTGAAACATTCATAACTCAAATGTTCCTGCATTTTAAGCTTTCCCAATGTGGGTGTCTGGTTTCTTTTATTTATAGCCCACGGTCTGCTATAATTACAGTTAGAGGCAAGCTTGTTTTGATCAAACTGCGAGGAAGCCTGGTATAACATACATCAATAAGGGCACATTGGTGTGTTGGCTACACACTTCTGATTACAGGGATTTACCTTAACACAAACCCTCATGAAACAAGCCTTGGTCGCACTCGGGCACTGCCGTTCACACTGCTCCCTATGCTCCCCTAGCCATTGCGCACAAGTGGTGGAGTTGTAGGGCATGGGGACTACATGCTGCTCACGGCTTGCCCTTGAACACAGATACCAATTCTGCCTGTTCATCACCCTGCTGTATAATTTGCCCACTGGTACCACGTGTTCTGGTTCCATGGTACGGAGGTAACCGTTGTGCTCCTCTTACTCCCTTCTCTCAGGTTTTGTGGGATCCTAACAGTCCCATGTCACATCTGCCAAACTAATGGTCTCCAAATCTGCACAAGAGTATCTGAGTGTATCATCCCGGGGGGCAGGACTGGTCGCCCCCAAGTTGTCCCCATTATCTGAAAGAGTACTGTCATCCATAACCCCATCCTTAGGGTCTTCGGGCCTATCCTCAGGGTCTTCAGGCCTATCCTCAGGACCACAAATTTCCCTTATTGCTTGGTCAAGTTCCTGCGGTTCAGTATCAGCTTTTTGTTGCTCTTGTCTGTCCCCTACTGTTTGTTCCTCTTCACCACTTACCTCGGGTGGCCCACCTGACTGTACCTGCGGGATTGCTCTAGTGCAGTGATTGAGATGATACCAGGTGGAGCGTCTTTCCACTTGAACTGCGGTGGGTGATGCTTTGGTTACTGTAAAGGGCCCTTCCCTTCTGGATTCGTTCCACTTTCTTCGAAACGCTCGCACGTAGACCTGATCGCCTGGCTTGATTGGTCCTTCCCCTTGATCGATCTCTGGCTCTTTCTGTTTTTCCTGTGCATAAATAGACTTACGTATCATAGTTAGTTGTTGCATGTATTGTTTTAATTCCAATTCCAATTGTTCCAAACTAGGCCCTTTATATGATCCTCTCCACTGGGGCACTGGCATGGGCCTTCCGGTTAGCATTTCATGCGGTGTTAGACATGTCATCCGATTAGTCTGCATGCAGTAACTCGTGAACGCTAATGGTAGTGCATTGACCCAGTTGAGTTTAGTATCTGCACAGATTTTGTTTAGTTTGGTTTTTAAGGTCCAGTTAATTCTTTCCACCATACCCTGCGACTGAGGGTGATACACACATCCAAATCTTTGCTTTATTCTCAGTGCTTGCAGTACTAACTTGACCACTTTTTGGATGAAAGCTGAACCATCGTCTGAGCTAATTTCTGTCGGTATCCCAAACCTTGGGATCACTTTGTTTCTCAGGAATTTTACCATTGTTCCTGCCCCTTGATCTTTCAAGGGTACCGCCTCTACCCATCTGCTAAATCTGTCGATTACCACCAACATGTATCTTTTCCTTCTTACTGTTTTTATCATGTCTACGTAGTCAATCACTAGATGTTTAAATGGCCCTTTAGGTACAGGTATATGACATATTGGGGTTGTAATTCCTTTCCGAACATTATTCTGTGCACATACCTCGCACTGTGACAATACATGGTCTACTGAAGCCTGTAAATAAGGCGACCAAAATCCGTCCTTTTTTATTTTCCTTATTACTTCCTCCCTTGCACAATGATCCATCCCATGTTTTTCTGAGATCAGGATAGTCAGCAAAGGGGTGGGAGCCACCAGTAGACGGTCTTCCGAGGTCCATAGGCCTTCTGGATCTGCTTGGCTGCCCTCCGTCTCCACAGTGTTTGTTCTGCCAAAGTTGCCTTTCCCTGTATTTCAATTAGGTCTTCTACCATAGGTTCCGGCTCTAGACTTACCTGGGGTGCAATAACAGCGGATGTACACCCAGACGCTTTCCTGGCTGCTTCATCTGCAGCTTGATTTCCCTTTGTTACTGCATCGTTTCCTTTTTTGTGTGCCTGGCATTTTACTATAGCCAGTGCTTTAGGTTTCATCAGTGCTGTATGGGATCTCCATTGCTCTTTTTAAAACCTCTCTGTTTCCACACTGCCCCAAACAAATGACACACTCCATGAGCATATGCTGAATCTGTATAGATATCTACTTTCTCTCTTTCCATCATTTCACACACTGCTGTCAAAGCTCTGATTTCCGCTAGCTGGGTGGAGCACGGTTGGGGACACGCCTCTATTCTGATGGCCTTGAAGTCTGCCTGATCCTGTTGCACTACTGAGAAACCTGCCTGATTCCCATAGTGATCCCTGTAACAAGAGCCATCCACGAACAGAACCTTTTTATCTTCGTCCTCTAATGGTTCTGATCGTAAATCTGCTCTCAATTTAGCGAATGTCATTGTTTTCCCAACACAATCATGGGGTTCTCCTTCATACTCTAAAGGGACATAATCAGCTATGTTACTGGTGGTGCAGCTTTGTATAGTTATATCTGGAAATGTCAGTAGCATCTGATATGCTGCTATCCGGCTGGTGTCAACACGAATATCCCTCTTTCCAGTAATTCTGCTACCGTGTGGTGTGCATACAGAATCACAGGATAGCCCATCGTTACGGATAGCCCATGGTTTCATATGCATAGTATAGAGCCGCCAATCCCTGATAACAAGGTGGGTACCCCTGAGCCACCTCATCCAGTTTCGCACTGTAGTATGCTATCGGTTGCTTTGCTTTACCTGTGCCAGTCTCCTGCATTAGAACTGCCGTGGCATAACCTTCCTGTCGGTTGGATATGTACAGATGAAAGGCCTTCTCGTAGTCAGGCAAAGCTAATGCTGGGGCTGACTACAATTCCTGCTTTACAGTATTGACAGCCACTTCCGCCTCCTCATTCCACCATAGACTACTCCTCAAGCTTGTATGTACTGCTTCTTTCATTATGTTCCTTCGTGGCGTTACAATTTCAGCATATTCCCCAATCCAATCTGCACTATATCCTGTCAGTCCCAGAAACGTCATCATCTGTCTCACTGTCTGGGGCTTGGGAGCTTTAGTTATAGCCTCAATTTGATCCGGCCCTATCGCCCTCGCTCCCTTGGATATCACTGTACCTAGGCATTCTACCTGTTGCTTGCAAAATTACAGCTTCTTTCTAGATACCTTATGCCCTCCATGCGCCAGTCTCCCTAAAAGGGTTATGGTATCCTGTTCACACTGTCCCTCACTTTCACAGCAAATCAACAAATCATCCACATACTGTATCAATGTACTTTCCAATGGTATGCCCTCTAGGTCCGCCTTTAACAATTGATTAAAAATGTGTGGTGAATGTTTAAATCCTTGAGGCATTCTAGTGTAGGTATACTGGTTGTCTCTGTATGTAAATGCAAATAGGTACTGACACTAATCGGCCAGGGGAACGCTGAAAAAAGCCGAACACAAATCAATCACTGAAAAATGGTCTGCCTCTGGTGGAACATTAGTCAAGAGCGTGTGTGGGTTGGGAACTACCGCTGGCCAGTCCTCCACTACCTCATTCACCGCTCGCAAGTCATGCACCAGTCTCCATTTAGATTTATCTGCTTTAAGGACAGGTAACAGTGGGGTATTACATGGGCTGTCTGTCCTTTTGAGTACTCCTGCCTCCAGTATCCTCTGTATCGTTGGCGCTATTCCCTCTTCTGCCTCTGGTTTCAAGGGATATTGTGGTCTCCTGGGTGGAACTGCTCCCTTTTTCAGCTTTAATTCTACCGGACTGGCTGTTCTTATTCCCCCTACATCCGTGTCATGTTGTGACCACAGCATAGATGGTAACCTATCCAGCCTGTTATCTCTCTGCTGGCTTTCCTCCTTTCCCAATAACGTCAGGTGTGATTGGAGCGTTACTTCGACCTCCTTTGTTGTTCCTACTATATCTATATCTACCTCTATTTTAAAATAGTTGTTGTCTTCCGATACCCAAACCTGTGGCATAATTTTCCTCCACACCGCTACGGTTCCAGCGTGCTTTACTAAGGGTCCTTGGTCTTTAGACTGATGTCCCTCATTTACCAGCAGCGTTATGTGGGGCTCAGCTTCCGGTATCCTGCACCATTTTTCCAAGAAGTTATTCCACCTGACTTGCAGGGCTGCCCCTTGTCTCCCAATTATTATAGCTTCTCCCCTTAGGTGCTGCCAGTTGCCTGCCTCCTTGTGCCATCTCTCCTCTAGCTCTTCGTTCTGAGTTCCGTCAAAAATCACTGTGCAATGTAATTCGGATTTGGGCGCTACAGCCTGGGGCAATATAGCCTGCACGCCCTTTTTCCACTTTTCCCAGGTTTCCCAGATCTGATCTTCTATGTCTCCTATCCAGAGGACATTAGCTTTTTGACTTCCCGCACTAGTAACTGAGCATTTACTCTTTCCACACTCAACCCACTTCTGGTACATTCTAAATTTAATTCTAGTTTTTATAGGGCATCTCTGCCTAGCAAATTAATTGGAATTCCTTTGAACACTAACACCAGCAGAACTATTCCTTTGCTGCCCATCCTTAATCTCACTGGAGTTGTACATTGTGTCAACTGTGTTTTTCCCGAGAACCCTACAGTCTTAATAAATTTTCCTGACATGGGAAGGTGAAGGGCATACTGCGGCTGTACGCAAGTATACGTGGCCCCAGTATCTATCATCATTGGTGTCAGCTGCCCTTCTAACACAACCTGAACAATGGGTTCCTCTTCTGCCTCCCATGTTATCACTGGATAGTGTCCCTTCCCACCTGGGTTCTCTGGGCACCCCTAGTGTCTTGCATAGGGGTTCACGGGTCCACTCGGGCCTGCGGGGACTGGTCCTTGGCGAGACTGTGGTTCCCATCTCATTGGTTCCCGCTGGTACGTGACGGCCCATGGCTTAAGTGGGCAGTCCCTTCTCATGTGTCCTGGCTGCTTACATCCCCAGCACAATCTCTCTATCTCTCTTTCCCATTGTTTCCTCACTGACCCTTTCTGCCCATAACCTCTCTGTCCCCCTCCTTGTGACTTCCAGTCCTGGCTGGGCTGCTGTTTAAATTTGTCCTGTCCCTGATAGGGCATTTGCGGAAAAGCTCCCCCAAAGACGTTTATTATTGGCAACACACATCAAAGTTGCTGGTGAACGCAGCAGGCCAAGCAGCATCTATAGGAAGAGGCGCAGTCGACGTTTCAGGCTGAGACCCTTCGTCAGGACTAACTGAAGGAAGAGTGAGTAAGGGATTTGAAAGCTGGAGGGGGAGGGGGAGATGCAAAATGATAGGAGAAGACAGGAGGGGGAGGGATAGAGCCGAGAGCTGGACAAGTGATTGGCAAAAGGGGATATGAGAGGATCATGGGACAGGAGGTCCGGGAAGAAAGATGGGGATGGGGGGGGTGACCCAGAGGATGGGCAAGAGGTATATTCAGAGGGACAGAGGGAGAAAAAGGAGAGTGAGAGAAAGAATGTGTGCATAAAAATGAGTAACAGATGGGGTACGACGGGGAGGTGGGGCCTAGCGGAAGTTAGAGAAGTCAATATTCATGCCATCAGGTTGGAGGCTACCCAGACGGAATATAAGGTGTTGTTCCTCCAACCTGAGTGTGGCTTCATCTTTACAGTAGAGGAGGCCGTGGATAGACATGTCAGAATGGGAATGGGATGTGGAATTAAAATGTGTGGCCACTGGGAGATCCTGCTTTCTCTGGCGGACAGAGCGTAGATGTTCAGCAAAGCGGTCTCCCAGTCTGCATCGGGTCTCACCAATATATAAAAGGCCACATCGGGAGCACCGGACGCAGTATATCACCCCAGTCGACTCACAGGTGAAGTGATGCCTCACCTGGAAGGACTGTTTGGGGCCCTGAATGGTGGTAAGGGAGGAAGTGTAAGGGCATGTGTAGCACTTGTTCCGCTTACACGGATAAGTGCCAGGAGGGAGATCAGTGGGGAGGGATGGGGGGCACGAATGGACAAGGGAGTTGTGTAGGGAGCGATCCCTGCGGAATGCAGAGAGAGTGGGGGAGGGAAAGATGTGCTTAGTGGTGGGATCCCGTGCCACTTCCTCCCTTACCACCATTCAGGGCCCCAAACAGTCCTTCCAGGTGAGGCATCACTTCACCTGTGAGTCGACTGGGGTGATATACTGCGTCCGGTGCTCCCGATGTGGCCTTTTATATATTGGTGAGACCCGATGCAGACTGGGAGACCGCTTTGCTGAACATCTACGCTCTGTCCGCCAGAGAAAGCAGGATCTCCCAGTGGCCACACATTTTAATTCCACATCCCATTCCCATTCTGACATGTCTATCCACGGCCTCCTCTACTGTAAAGATGAAGCCACACTCAGGTTGGAGGAACAACACCTTATATTCCGTCTGGGTAGCCTCCAACCTGATGGCATGAACATTGACTTCTCTAACTTCCGCTAGGCCCCACCTCCCCGTCGTACCCCATCTGTTACTCATTTTTATGCACATATTCTTTCTCTCACTCTCCTTTTTCTCCCTCTGTCCCTCTGAATATACCTCTTGCCCATCCTCTGGGTCACCCCCCCCACCCCCATCTTTCTTCCCGGACCTCCTGTCCCATGATCCTCTCGTATCCCCTTTTGCCTATCACCTGTCCAGCTCTCGGCTCTATCCCTCCCCCTCCTGTCTTCTCCTATCATTTTGCATCTCCCCCTCCCCCTCCAGCTTTCAAATCCCTTACTCACTCTTCCTTCAGTTAGTCCTGACGAAGGGTCTCGGCCTGAAACGTCGACTGCACCTCTTCCTACAGATGCTGCCTGGCCTGCTGCGTTCACCAGCAACTTTGATGTGTGTTGCTTGAATTTCCAGCATCTGCAGAATTCCTGTTGTTTGCGTTTATTATTGGCATTGGGGTTTCTGGCCCCTGTCTGATGGCATTTCATTCATTTCATTTCATTTCAACGGCTGTGCTCAAATCGGTCACTGCTGGCAGCATCTTTTTGCCTTTTTCTTTTTCCTTCTTCTTAAGTTCTTCAAGCTGCATTTGTATCAGCTTTCTTTGCACTTCTTCTTGCTGCTCAGTCAACTTTCGTTCATCTTTTCGATATTTCTCGACCGCATAGACTACGTGGTCCCTGAATTCCTGTGGGGTCATTGACATCAGTCCAACCACTTCCTCAAGTTTAGACTTAACTTGGGGAGGCATTGCATCCAAAACAGTATTTCAGAACAGCGAGGTCATAAATGGGTTGCCTTCCACTTCTTGCTCAGTCTCCAGTCTCCACCTTTTCAACTGATTTTCTACGTAGGCTGCTGGATTCTCAGTGTCTCCCAGTGGATCCCCTTTAGGGCTTTGGGGTCCACTTTGGGTGGATAAAGCTCCCTGAGCTCCCGCCATACCCTCTGCCTCACTCTGTCAAATCTGGCCCCGTCAATCAGTGTGCTGTCCACATTCTGTATGCCAGCCACTTCCATCAACTCTTGTAGTTTGGAGGTTCCCATCAGCCTTACCAGCAGCGCCTTCAGATCTCCCATAACCAACATTCGTACCGTAGTTTCTTCCTCAAAGGCCCTAATCCACTTCCCTGCACCCTCATGTAGGCTGGGCAGGGTGTTTTTCTGCCCTTCCAGGTCCTGGGATCCCTGAGGAATATACTGTACTTGTCCCGATACTTTTACCAACAATGGCATCATTCTCCCTTTCCTTTCCCACATCTCCTGACTCTCCTCCTCGCCTGACTCCCCATCTGTTTCTCAGCACGTTTTTACTGAGTGCCACGTGAATCTTCCTGGGGCCTTTTTTCTCCTTTGTGTTTTACTTTCTCTTGATCCCCACATGAATTTCTTCCTCTCTGACTTGGTTCAATATTTGCTCGATCCTTTACAAATTCCACATACATCCGTTGGTAGTTCCCTCCCTGAATTTTCCTAAGCTCCTCTTCCACTTCTAATATTTGCCTTTTCAATCTCTCTTCCTCCTCCTCAAAGCTCCTGTCTCCTATCCTCTTCTCCCATTCCCTTGCATCTCCTCCCTCGCTACTTAACTCTAGCTCTATCGACAAGTCACCTTCTCCTCCGGCTTCTTCAATTCCGAGCCTGTATAACAGAGATTCCTCTTCATCCCTTCTCGCTCTTAATTCCTGTAACCTTTTGACCTCTTCTTCTAGTTCCCTTTTTTCCTGTTCTATTCTTGCCCTGTCTTCTTCTATTACCTTCCAAAGTGCCTCCTTCTCCTTTTCATAATTCCTTCTTTCCTCCTCGGTATCGCAGACTTTAACTTCTCCATTTAGATCCACTTTTCCTGTTATCAACGGACACTGCTTAAGGGTTCCTTTCTCGAAAAAGGGAGGAGGTTTTCTTCCGTCTTTCAGGTCTGGGTAAAGAGCCGAAGCCGGCTCCCTGTAATGCTTTTCCTTTTCTTTATCAGACTGCTCGTTTCTCAGTGTCTTTTTCACTGTTATTAATATACTTCCCGTCTTTCTTAACCTTTCTCCCTCCATCCTATAGAGCTTTAACACTTCCATTTCTTGTTCCCCTTTTTCCTCTCTTTTCTTAGATTTATCTTTGGGTTTGTGATTTTTAATCAGCGCTTCCATTTCCTCACATAAGCTTACCTCAAACATTCCTTCTCTTGGCCATTTCGTGACCAGATTTTTGGTTCTTTTTTCCCATTTCTCTGATGTTTCTATGATCTCATCTTGACTTACTGGGAATTTTCTGCTCAGTATTTCTACTGCCATTCCTTTCTCTGTCATGTTGTCCCCTTTTTCCTTTTTCTATTATGGTATTCTTAGAATCTCACGACTTACCTATTTAACAATACTATTTCTCTAATTCTATTTCTATGCCTAGCCTTATGGTTTATCTTACCAGCATCTGAATTATCTATTAAACTATCTTTATCTCCTATTACGTTCTGCCGTGCAGACCCCTACTTAGGGCGGTATCCACAGAACTTTTCCTTTTGTACCTCGCCTATTCAGACCCTCATACTTCTTAAGGCGGTATTCACGAGAATTATCTCTTCCCTTCTTTATTTCCCTGCCCGTTCAGACCATTGTTTCATGTGAAGCGGTATCCACAGGGACTTACCAACACCACGTGGAATTTTTCCTTACTTATTATTTTATTCGTACTTACGCCCCACTGCAGTGCTCTTGATTAATCCTCTGAGCCTCCTTTTATCCCCAATTCTGCCAGATTCTTTGGATTGGAGAGACCCTTCGGCAGTTGCTTCACACTTCTGAGTCCCCGAGACCCCCCAAAGCCAACAGGATTATTAGTCCGAATTATCGCAAAATGCGCTTACCTTTTTCTGAGGGCACCCTTAATTCTGTTAGCCCCGTGAGGGTCCCCAAGGGACTGGGAAGCGTCCAATCTGCTGTTCTCTTTCCTCGCGGGTCTCTTTCCAATCATGTTCGTGACGCCAATTTTGTCGTGGATTCTCGTTTCTCACAAACGACAAGGAGACGCATAAAATTCTTCGAGAAGTTTTAAACTTTAATTTGCAAATCAAAGCTGAGACAGTCAGTGAGCTAGTTGCTGATTGCCCGTCAATCCTTGTACATCGCATTTTTATAGCAATTCTATCTTACCTACATTATCATATCCAGTCGGCCTGTGATTACATATCATCAATATATCCGCTCTTGACTTTCCACTATTGTTTTACTCCCCAACTTAATTATGCCCTAGCTTACATTTTAGACCATGTGTCTTCTCATCCCTAACCACAGTTATTTCTTAATTACTCTCGCATCGACATACTGCCACATATTTCATCATCTTACCCACCACCGTTATCTTTCTACTTGGTTTCATCCTAGTTCTCTTCATGAATTAACAGTGAACCGATCAAAAGTCATGGCTACATAGTGAATACCTTCTAATGAGCTAACAGTGGTTACATAGTAAATAATGTAATACTGTAGAAAATACAATGTGCATTTGAGTAAATACTGTAATACTGTAGAAAATACAATGTGCATTTGAGTAAATACTGTAATACTGTAGAAAATACAATGTGTGCATTTACATTTTCCAATATCTTCTCCCACTAAACCAATGTTGAATCCAATTTACTTCTGAATGACATGCAACTGAACCTTCTGGACCAGCCTTCCATTCAGGACTTTGTCAAAGGCCTTGCTAAAGTCCATGTGGACAGCCCATGATCACTGTCTTTCCTTGCAACCTCCTGAGAAACTCTTAGATTTGTGAGACATGATTACCACACATTAAGCCTTATTGACTAACCCTAATCAGGCCCTGTCTGTCCAAATATTTAAATATCTTGTCAATTAGAATACCTTCCAATAATTTACCTTGACATCAGGCTTATTGGCCTATTATTTCCCATCTTATTGTTAGATTTGATTACAAAAATAGATCAAGTGCAAAATAAAAGCAAGGAGGTAGTGTTGATGGACATTCAGAAATCTGATGGCAGAGTGGAAGAAGCTGTTCCTGAATCATTGAGTGTGGCTTTTGGTCTCCTGTGCCTCCTCTCCTCTGTTAGTAAGGAGAAGAGGGAAGATCCAGATGCATCAGAATCGGGTTTCATTCCACTGGCATATGTTGTGAAATTTGTTGTTATGTGTCAACCGTACATTGCAATACATAAATAAAAACTGCAAATTCTGGTGTTACATAATTATGGTTTTCCCAGGGCGTTATATGCATATTAAAGAAGTTAAATATGTAGCGCAGAGAGAAACAAATTAGTGAGGTGATGTCATGGGTTCAACATCTATTCAATGTCAATATCATTGCTTGTTCTTCGTGATGGATGCTGCCCTCTTGGAGATGTCCTCAGGGGTGGGGAGTGAGTGTTGTTCCTGTGACAGAGTGGCTGAATCTACATCCCTCTGCAGCATCTGTGAATCAGAGCCTCCATACTGTAGGGAAAGAGTTACACTTCATTCCTCTGTGGACAGTTTGTAAGGCAAAAAGGGGTTAGTCCGGAATGTTTTGGGTAAGTACAAGGGAACCAATCCACAGCAAGGTTTTGAGAAGTTACCAGTCCACAGCTGTGAGAGTAGATATGGTGATAAGCATATTTGTCTGGGAAAGTATTGATGTGAAGGGTCTTAAAGGGTATAAAATGTGGCAAATTCTTTGTGCATGTGGGAATCAGAGAGAGGGGGGTAAGAGGAGGAGGAGAGAGGGGTTGAAGTGGTGGGAGAGAGAGACAGAGACAGACAGAGTGGAGGGTGGGGGGGTGGGGAGGAGAGACAGAGATAGAGATAATTTCTGCCAGCAGCATGTTGTTGCATTTTCTTTCTTTCTGTATTTGTATTCTTTAAATGACTTTAATAATAATTTTTTTGTGGATACACCTTGCTGTTGAATCAGGAAAGAAGAAGAAACAGATTTTAAAATATTTTCATTGCACCCTCCAGGCTGTGATGTAACAACAATTGGAATCAGGCTTATTATTCTGTCTTCTGACATGAAATTTTATCCTGCAGTAACACCCTGCACACACATACCATGCAGCATGCAGCTCCCCCGACATGAAAGCAACAGCATTGCCAGATTGTCATGAGAATACAGTGAGATGCCAGTTTCACCAGACTTCAGCTTGCAAGCATTTAGTGCGGGGCCTTCTAAAATGCGGGGCCCGTAGCATATGCTACTTTTGCTACTAGGATAATCCAGCACTGGGGGTCGAGGCGAAGTAGGTTATCTGTGTAGAATACAGACAGGAAGAATGTGTGTGAGCCTGGTGTTCTGTGCTCAGAGTCAGTGTGGGAAGTCTGGAAGACTCCCGGCCTCCTAAACAGCCACATCAGCGCCAGGTGCGTCGAACTGCAGCTCCTTAGGGAACTGGAGATGCAGCTCGATGACCTTCATCTGGTCAGGGAGAGTGAGGAGACGATAGAGAGGAGTTACAGGCAGGTAGTCTCTCCGGGGCCTGGGGAGACAGATAAGAGGGTAACAGTCAGGAGAGGGAAGGGCAGGGGTCAGGTGCTAGAGTACTCCTGTGGCTGTACCCTTGACAATAATTACTCCTGTTTGAGTACTGTTGGGAGGACAGCCTACCTGGGGAAAGCAACAGTGGCTGCGCCTCTGACATAGATTCCGGTCCTGTGGCTCAGAAGTGTAGGAAAAGGAAGAGAAAGGCAGTAGTGATAGGAGACTCTATAGTTAGGGGGTCAGACAGGCAACTCTGTGGATGCAGGAAAGAAGCACGGATGCTGGTTTGTCTCCCAGGTGCCGGGGTCCAGGATGTTTCTGATCGTGTGCACAATATCCTGAAGTGGGAAGGAGAACAGCCAGAGGTTGAGGTACTTATTGGTACCAAAGATATAGGCAGGAAAAGGGAGGAGGTCCTGAAAACAGACTACAGGGAGTTAGGAAGGAAGTTGAGAAGCAGGACAACAAAGGTAGTAATCTCGGGATTACTGCTTGTGCCATGTGACAGTGAGTATAGGAATACAGTGAGGTGGAGGATAAATGTGTGGCTGAGGGATTGGAGCATGGGCCAGGGATTCAGGTTTCTGGATCATTTGGTCCTCTTCTGGGGCAGGTGTGATCTGTACAAAAAGGACAGGTTAAACTTGAATCTGAGGGGAAGCAATATCCGAGCGGAGAGGTTTGCTAAGGCTATTGGGCAGAGTTTAAACTAGGATTGCTGGGGGGTGGGAACCAAACTGAAGAGATGGAGGAAGAGGTGGTTGGCTCACAAATAGAGAAAACTTGGAGTCAGTGCGAGAGGGAAGATATGCAGGTGATCGAGAAGGGACACGCTCAGATTGATGGTTTCTGATGTGTCTATTTTAATGCAAGGAGTATTATGAACAAAGCAGATAAGCTTAAAGCGTAGATCAATACTTGGAGCTATGATGTTGTGGCCATTACACAGACGCGGATGGCTCAGGGGCAAGAATGGTTACTTTGACTGCCAGGCTTTAGATGTTTCATAAAGGACAGGGAGGGAGGCAACGGGGGGTGGGGGGCATGGCTCTGTTGATCAGAGATAGTGTCACAGTCGTAGAAAAGGAGGAAGACTGGAGGAATTGCCTACTGAGTCTCGTGAGTGGAATTTAAGACAGGAAGGGGTCAATAACTCAACTGGCTGTCTTTTATTAACCACCCAATCATAACAGGGGTATTGAGCAGCAGATAGGGAGACAGATTCTGGGAAGGTATAATAATAACAGGGTTGTCATGGTGGGAGATTTTAATTTCCCAAATATTGATTTGCATGTCCCAAGAGTGAAAGGTTTAGATGGGGTGAAGTTTGTTAGGTGTGTTCAGGAAGGTTTCTTGACACAGTATGTAGATAAGCCTACGAGAGGAGAGGCTGTACTTGATCTGGTATTGGAAAATGAACCTGTTCAGGTTTCAGATCTGTCAGTGGGAGAGCATTTTGGAGATAGTGATCACAACTCTATGTCCTTTGCCATAGCAGTGGAGAGGGAAAGCAACAGACAAGTTAGGAAAACGTTTAATTGTAGTAAGGGGAAATATGAGGCTATCAGGCAGGAACTTGGAAGCATAAATTGGAAAAAGATGTTCTCAGGGAAATGTACGGAAAAAATGTAGCAAATATTCAGGGGATATTTGTGTAGACTTCTGCATAGGTAGGTTCCAATGAAACAGGGAAAGAATGATGGAGTACAGGAACTGTGGTGCACAAAGGTTGTTGTAAATCTAGTCAAGAAGAAAAGAAGAGCTTACGAAAGGATCAAAAAGCTAGGTAATGACAGAGATCTAGGAGATTATAAGGCTTGCTGGAAGGAGCTCAAGGAAGAAATTAGGAGAGCCAGAGGGAGCTATGAGAAGGCCTTGGCAGACAGGACTAAGGAAAACCCCAAGGCACTCTACAAGTAGGTTAAGAGGAAGATGATAAGACGTGAGAGAATACGACTAATCAAGTGTGACAGTGAAAAAGTGTGTATGGAACTGAAAGAGATAGCAGAGGTGCTTAATGAATACTTTGCTTCAGTATTCACTATGGAAAAGGATCTTGGTGATTGCAGGGATGGCTTACAGAGGACTGAAAAGCTTGAGCATGTAGATATTAAGAAAGAGGATGTGCAGGAGCTTTTGGAAAGCATCAAGTTGGATAAGTCACCCAGACCAGGCTACTGTAGGAGGCGAGGAAGGAGCTTGCTGAGCCTCTGGCGATGATCTTTGCATCATTAATGGGGATGGGAGAGTTTCCAGAGGATTGCAGGGTTGTACATGTTGTTCCCTTATTCAAGAAAGGGAGTAGAAATAGCCAGGAAATTATAGACCAGTGAGTCCTACTTCAGTGGTTGGTAAGTTGATGGAAAATATTCTGAGAGGCAGGATTTATGAACATTTGGAGAGGCATAATATGATTAGGAATAGTCAGCATGGCTTTGTGAAAGGCAAGTCGTGCCTTACGAGCCTGATTGAATTTTTTGAGGATGTGACTAAACACATTGATGATGGTTGAGCAGTAGATGTAGTGTATATGGATTTCAGCAAGGCATTTGACAAGGTACCCCGTGCAAGGCTTATTGAGAAAGTAAGGAGGCATGGGATCCAAGGGGACATTCCTTTGTGGATCCAGAAGGCAAAGATTGGTTGTTGACGGTTCGTATTCTGCATGAAGGTCGGTGACCAGTGTTGTGCCTCAGGGATTTGTTCTGGGACACCTACTCTTTTATTTTTATAAATGACCTGGATGAGGAAGTGAAGGGTTGGGTTAGTAAATTTGCTGATGACAGAAAGGTTGGAGGTGTTGTGGATAGTGTGGGGGGCTGTCAGAGTTTACAGTGGGACATTGATAGGATGCAAAAATGGGCTGAGAAGTAGCAGATGGAGTTCAACCCAGATTAATGTGAGGTGGTTCATTTTGGTAGGTCAAATACGGTGGCAGAATACAGAATACAGTATTAATGGTAAGACTCTTGGCAGTGCGGAGGATCAGAGTGATCTTGGAGTCCGAGTCCATAGGACACTCAAGGCTGCTACGCAGGTTGACTCTGTGGTTAAGAAAGCTTACGGTGCATTGGCTTTCATCAATGGTGGAACTGAGTTTAGGAGCCGAGAGGTAATGTTGCAGGTATATAGGACCCTGGTCAAACCCCACTGGGAGTACTGTGCTCTGTTCTGGTCACCTTACAATAGGAAAGATGTGGAAACCAAAGAAAGGGTGCAGAGGAGATTTACAAGGATATTTCCTGGATTGGGGGGCATGAATTTTGAGAATAGGTTGAGTGAACTCGGTTTTTTATCCTTGGAGTGACGGAGGATGAGAGGTGACCTGACGAGGTGTATAAGAAGATGAGAGGCATTGATCGTGTGGATGGTCAAAGGCTTTTTCTCAGGGCGGAAACGGCTAGCACGAGAGGGCACAATTTTAAGGTGCTTGAAAGTAGGTACAGAGGATATATCAGGGATAAGTTTTTTATTCAGAGGCAGCTGAAGAGACTGTGCAGACATTTGTAGTGATCTTTCAGTAATTACTAGATTTTGCAATAGTTCCAGAGTACTGGAAAATTGCGAATGCCACTTCACTCTTTAAGGAGGGAGGGAGGTAAAGACAGGAAATTATAGGTCAGTTAGCCTGACTTCAGTGGTTCAAAGTTCAAGGTTCAAGTTTAATTGTCATTCAACCAGACATGAAGCTCATGAATACAGTCAAACGAAACAGCATTACTCCCGGGCCAAGGTGAACAACACAGCACCAAGAGTCACACACAGCACTAGCACAGTAAGATATCAGTAAGATACATTCACACAAAAAAAAATATAGTCCACGGTCTGGAGTCCCTGAATGTGGCAGCAGTCTGCAATCAAACACAATACAGCTTGTCTTTTGCTGAATGAACACAGCAGGGCAGCACTGACTCCAGCTTGAACACCAAGCCACATCACCTCTAAAGCCCTTCTCCTGTACAGCTGTAGACAGGCAACACCGCGGCTTGAGGCCTAGTCCTCGCTATGACCGAGGCCACACAGCTCCCCCACCGTCCACCAATAAATCAGTAAATTGTACCAGCAGTATTCCACAGTTACAATGGTCAACAGGGTCTTGTGGTCACAAGAAAAGCAACTAAGACGATCACTCACTGTCAGACTGCACACCACTTTCACACAGCAATGCCTCTCTGACACAGCAGCAGCACGATCTACGCCACGTCCTGCTCCTTCAGTGTCCCCAACAACGAGCAACTCACTGATGGGGTGATGGGGAAGACACTGCGATCAAAAGTACCTGTGGGAAGATGTTGCAGTCTATTATTAAGGATGAAGTTTTGGGGTACTTGAAGGAACATCATAAAATCCCTGGGAATCCTGGGAGAAGATGGTGGCGCAACAGCAGCGCGCGCGTCCACTTCGGTGGTGATGTCTGTTATCTGTCAAGTAGGGGACCGTGCACAATTCTGATTTGATGGAGATGGATGTGAGAGTACGGAGGAACATCTGGAAAACTTCTGAAATGCCCGCTTCGCTGCCGCTGCTACTGTGTGGTAACCGGAATCTCCGGAGCAGAAGGCCCCAAAATCCTCGGCTTTGTGTGTTTCAGTGGCCGGGGCAAAGTCGAAGACGTTCGGGAGGCTGTATCGGAGGCTGGTCGGAAACTCGAAGTTTTCGGACGGATGGATGCAGTGTCGACTGTAGTCGGGTGCTTCCAAGGCATCGGCAAGTTGACGGTGCCTGGAGGTTTATGACAGGGAGTTTCCCCGTTTTGCTGCCTGCTATCAGGGACTCAAGAGTCGATCGCCTCGGGGACTTTTGAGACTTTATTTACCTTGCCCATGGTTTGTTCTTCATCAAATTATGGTATTGCTTTGCACTGCTGTAGCTATATCTTATAATTATGTGGTTCTGTCAGTGTTAGTCTTTGGTTTGTCCTGTTTTCTGTGCTATCACTCCGGAGAAACATTGTATCATTTATGAATGCATGTATGCATTTCTATATGGCAATAAAAGAGGACTGAGTGTTCTCATAATCTAAATAAGATGACGTCAGCAGAGAGAATCTTACCTGACAAATCTGTTGGAATTCCTTCAGGAAATAGCAGGTAGGACAGACAAAGGAGAGTCAGTGGATGTTGTTTACTCTGGTTTTCAGAAGCCATTTGACAATGAGCTGTACATGAGGCTGGAGTGATACCAGCATGGATTGAAGATTGGCTGACTGGGAGGAGGCAAAGAATGGGAATAAAGGAGCCTATTCTGGTTGTTGCTGGTGACTAGTGGTGTTCCACAGGGGTCAGTGTCCGGACAGCTTATTTTCACGTTATATGTCAATGATATGAATGACAGAATTGATGGCTTTGTGGTCAAATTTGCAGAAAATACAAAGCTAGTGGAAAAGGATGTTTTTATTTTGCTGCAGGGAATCTGCAGAAAGATTTACACAAATTAGGAGAATAGGTGAAAAACTGGAAGATGGAATATAGAAACATAGAAAACCTACAGCAAAATACAGGCCCTTCGGCCCACAAAGTCCACTGCAAGTCATCACTACAATCACCAAGATCCTTTTCCATTGTGAATACTGCAGTCAAGTTTTGATTAAGTACCTCTGCTATTTCCTCCAGTTCCATACACACCTTCGCACTGTCACACTTGATAGGTCCTATTCTTTCATGTCTTATCCTCTTGCTCTTCACATACTTGTAGAATGTCTTGGAGTTTTCCTTAATCCTGCCCGCCAAGGCCTTTTATGACCCCTTCTGGTTCTCCTCATTTCCTTCTTAAGCTCCTTCCTGTTAGCCTTATAATCTTCTAGATCTCTAACATTACCTAGCTCTCCAAACCTTTCATAAGCTTTTCTTTTCTTCTTGACTAGACTTACTACAGCCTTTGTACACCGCGGTCCTGTACCCTAACATAACTTCCCTGTCTCATTGGAACGTACCTATGCAGAACTCCACACAAATATCCCCTGAACATTTGCTACATTTCTTCCGTACTTTTCCCTGAGTACATCTGTTCCCAGTTTAAGCTTCCGAGTTCCTACCTGATAGCCTCATAATTCCCCTTACTCCAATTAAACGCTTTTCTAACTTGTCTGTTCCTATCTCTCTCCAATGCTATTGTAAAGGAGATAGAATTATGATCACTATCTCCAAAATGCTCTCCCACTGAGAGATCTGACACCTGATCAAGTTCATTTCCCAATACCAAATCAAGTACAGTCTCTCCTCTTGTAGGCTTATCTACCTATTATGTCAAGAAACCTTCCCGAACACACCTAACAAACTCCAACCCATCTAAACCCCTTGCTCTAGGGAGATACCTATTGATATTTGCGAAATTAAAATCTCCCACCACAACAACTCTGTTATTATTACACCTTTCCAGGATCTGTTTCCCTATCTGCTCCTCAATATCCCTGTTACTATTGGGCGGCCTATAATAATGCACCCTGTAGAGTTATTGACCTCTTCCTATTCCTAACCTCCACCCACAGAGACTCCGTAGACAATCCCTCCATGACGTCCACCTTTTCTGAAGCCGTGATACTATCTCTGATCAACAGTCCCACACCCCCAATTCTTTTGCCTCCCTCCCTGTCCTTTCTGAAACATCTAAAACCCGGCACTTGAAGTAACCATTCCTGACCCTGAGCCATCCAAGTCTCTGTGTGGCCACAGCATCATAGCTCCAAGCACTGATCCATGCTCTAATATAGTGTCGGGAAATGTATGGCCATGCACTTTGGTAGAAGGAATTAAGGTGCGGACTATTTTCTAAACTGAGAAAATTCAGAAATCAGAAGAGCAAAAGAACTTGCATGTCCCTGTGCAGGATTCCGTAAAGGAAGGCAAATGCAAAGTTAGCATTCATTTTGGGAGGACTAAAACAGAAAAGCAAGGATATAATGCTAATGCTTTATAAAGCATTGAGCAGACTGCACTTGGAGTACCGTGATCAGTTTTGGTCCCCTTAGCTAAGAAAGGATGTGCTGATGTTGGAGAGGGTTCAAAGGATGTTCATGAGAATGAGTTTGTGAATGAAAGGGTTAATGTATGTGGTTTGATGGTCTGAGCCTTTACTCAATGGAGTTCAGAAGAATGAGGGAATCTATTGAAGTCTATCAAGTATGGAAAGACCTAAATAGAGTGGATGGGAAGAGGGTGACTCCTATAGTGGTTGAGTGCAGGAGTAGAGGACACAGCTTCAGAACAGAGTGATGTCCATTTAGAACCGAGATGAGAAAGAATTTTATTGGCTAGCGGGTGGAACTCATTGCCACAGATGGCTGTAGAGGCCAAGTCATTGGGTATAGTTAAAGTGAATATTGATATATTCCTGATCAGTAAGGATCATGGGAAGAAGGAAGGGCATGGATTTGAGAAGGAAAATAAATCACTCATGATGGAATTTCAGAGCAGATTCAATGGGCCGAATGCTCAATTCTGTTCCTATGTCTAATGATCTTCTTATGGTTCTGGTGTTGGATATTTACAGGGAATAATAGCCTCACACTCACTGCTCCTGTGCCTTATGGTCGCTTCAGAGATTTGTCTTGTTTGGCTTGTCTGCACACTACCTGTCAACTATCCTTGTCTGGACATTACCTTGCCTCACTCCTCTCCTCATCAAAATTACTCAGAATTTCATCAAGGAGTCTTACATTGGTAAGACCTGCATGAAGCCATGCTCACTCCACACGATCAACTCCTGCCTTTCCAAATGAAAGTACATCTTATCCCTCAGTGTTTTCCAGCAGATGTGAGGCTAAGTTGTCTATAATCAGGGACAAATGGGGCAGGGGAACATTTGCTTGGAAGTGGAGAATGTCAGTGAGCTACCTAATGAGTAATTTGCTTCAGTATTTACCAAGGAAAAGGACATGGAGGACCAGAAGATCAGTGCCAAGTCTATAAATATGTTAAGTTTGTTTAGAGGTCAAGGAGGAGGAAGTGTTGGGCTTCCTAATGAATATTAAGGTGAATGTCCCCAGGCCGTGATGGGATTTACCCAGGGTTATTGAAGGACGTAGGAGACGAGATTGCTGGAGGCTTGGCCAGTATCTTTGTGTCCCCTCCAGACACAGGTGAGGTTCCGATGGACTGGCGAGTCACTAATGTTGTACCTCTATTTATGAAGGGAATAAGGAAAAGTCCTAGGAACTATAGACCAGTGACTTTCACAGCAGCTGCAGGGAAATTGCCGGAGAAAATTTTTAGGGTAGGACATATGAACATTTGGAAACCCAGAGCCTAACCAGAAGGAACCAGCATGGCTTTGTGCAGGGCGTGTCATGTCTTACTGGTTTGAATTTTTTGACAAGTTGACAAGAAAGATTGATTAAGGTAGGGCAGTGGATGATGTCTACATGGATTTTAGTAAGGTGTTTGACAAAGTCCCTTGTGGGAGGCTAATCCAGAAGATTAAGATACATGGGTCTGCAGTGAATTGAGTGTTTGGTTTCAGAACAGGCTTGCTTGTAAAAGACAGAGGGTCGTGGCTGTAGGGGTATTTGACCTGGAGGTTTGTAACTAGTGGTGTTCCATTGGGATCTGTGCTGGGACCTCTGCTGTTCATGATGTATAAAAACAACCTGGATAAAAATGTCAATGAGTGGGTTAGTAAATGACACCAAGACTGGTGGAGTTGTGGATAGTGTAGAAGGCTGGCAAAGAATATTGTGTGATGTAGATCAGTTGCAGATTTGGGCAGGGAAATGGCAGATGAAGTTTAACCCAGATAAATGTGAGGTGTTGCACCTTGGTAACACAAGTGCAAGGAGACAGTACAGTGTTAAAGGGCAAGATCCTTCAGAGTGTTGCTGAGCAGAGAGATCTTGGAATCCAAGGTGGCTTGTGGAATACTTGCCTTAGTTAGTCAAGGCATTGAGTTCAAAAGTGAAGAGGGTCTGTTGCAACTTATAAAACTGCTAGGCCACATCTGCAGACAATTCTGGTCACCCCACTGCAGGAAGCAGGCTGAAGCTTTGGAGGGGGTGCAGAAGTGGTTTAACAAGGATTGAGACCATAGACCCGAATACCGGAGCAGCTGGAGAAGGCCCATAGTTCATCATAGAGCGGGATAAATCACCGTGAAGCTCGCAGACACGAAACGCGAAGCAACTGGAGCAGTCTCACAGGTTCAGGGTGAAAGGTGAAACGTTTAAGGGGAACATGAGGGGAAACATCTTCACTCAGAGGGTTGTGAGAGTGTGTAACGAGCTGTCAGTGCAAGTGATGCATGCAAGCTCGATTTCAACACTTAAGAGACGTTTGGATCGGTACATGAATGGTAAGGGTATGGAGGGTTATTGCCCAGGTGCAGGTCAATGGGAGTAGGCAGTTTAAATGGTTCAGCATAGATTAGATGGGTTGAAGGGTCTGCTTCTGCACTGTAGTTTTCTATGACCCTGACTCTAAGTATAATATGGAGTATTGTCTGCAGTTTTGGCTACCTACTCACTGGTTCAGAAGGTTGGGGATATTAAGGGTGCCAGGAACTGGGACAGAAGCAGATGAGGTCTGAGACAGATTAGCTGAATTGTAATGAATGGGGCAGGACAGAGGGACCCAATGACCTCCTACTACCTCCTGTGTTTACATCTCTGCTGTCAGTGGGATCTTGCTATGCACAGATGGGTGCTATGCTTCCCACAACAATGTTAGCAACAACAAGGAACTGATTATGAACTTCAAAAGGAGGAAACCAGAGGTCCATGAGCCAGTCCTCTTCCGGGTTTAGAGGTGGAGAGCATCAGCAACTTTAAATTCCTCAGTGTTACTATTTCAGAAGTCCTGTTCTGGGCCCCAATTTTTAAAAAATTTTTTTTTATGTGTTTCTATACTGAAACTACAGAGAGAAAACCCACCAACAAAATGGAGATTTATACAGTGCGAAACAAACAAATCCAATACAGGTGTCCCCCGCTTTTCGAACATTCGCTTTACGAAACCTCCGTTACGAAAGACCTATATTAGTACCCTGTTTTCGCTTTCAGAAAGTTTTCTCACTGTTACAAAGAAAGGCAGCGTGCGATAAAAAATCAGCACATGATAAAAGGCAGCATGCGCCCCTAGCAGCCGCTCTCCCCCGGATTCGGAACGGCATTGCTGAAACACGTTGCATTGAGCAGCCGTTAGCAAGATGAGTTCTAATGTGTCAGAAAAGCCTGACGGAGTAAGGGTGTTACATAATTAAATAATTAGACATAATTAAGCGTTTCGATTGTGGTGAACGAAGCAAGGACAAAGTGAGTTTGGCTTGTGGAAGATGATGTTGAAGAGGTTTTGGCATCCCATGACCAAGAACTGATCGATGAAGAGCTGATGCAATTGGAAGAGGAAAGGACAACAATCGAAACTGAATGCAGAAAGTGAAGCAACTACGTGAGATTTTCACTGCAATGATAAAGTACGACTTTGATTTTGAAAGGGCACGTAGGTTTAGGGGATATTTCCAGGATGGTTTGAGTGCTTACAAACAACTGTATGATAGAAAAATGCGTGAGGCTCAGCAGTCAAGCAAGCCTTCCACATCAGTCACAGAAGACGACGAACCTCGACCTTCGCCATCGAGGAGGGCAGTCATAGGAGAAGATGAACTGCCTGCCCTGATCGATGATGAGATGACACTCCCGTGTCCCACCACCCCAACACCCGGGCCCTGGACAGATACTGTACCGATTCGCGAAGAGCGCAGCGGTAGCCGGCAGGCACACAGCACATCTTTAAGAAAAAAGCCGAAATAAACATGCTAATTAATTAGGCGCGGCCTAGCATGTAATTGTCGGCCCAGATCAGAGGCGATGCAATCGGCAATTGCCTCTGATCTGCGCCGACATTTACGTGCTGGACAGCACCTAATTAATTAGCATGTTTATTTCGTCTTTTTTCTTAACGATGTGCTGTGTGCCTCCTGGCTACCATTGCGTTCTTCGCGGCAATGAATCGGGTTGGCGGCCCAGAGGGTGGGGGCCACTGCACCACCCCAACCTGCGACGACTCAGTCTAACACACCATCATCAGTGTGCTCGGTGCTGTTTTCCCAATTCCAGTAAGTGATACTACACTGTACATACATTATTTCTACTTTATATAGGCTGTGTATTTTTACGTGTTATTTGGTAAATTTGGCAGCTTCATAGATTAAAGGTTACTGGAGAGCACGTTTATGCCAACAGCGCTTGCGTGAGATTTTCTGCCGAAAGCGCTTGCATGAGATTTTTGCTACAGAGATCTGTGCAGGCAATCGTTGTAGAGAAGTATTTCTACTTTATATAGGCTGTGTATTTATCATATCATTCCTGCTTTTACTATATGTCACTGTTATTTTAGGTTTTATGTGTTATTTGGCATGATTTGGTAGGTTATTTTTGGGTCTGCGAATGCTCACAAAATTTTCCCATATAAATAAATTGTAATTGCTTCTTCACTTTGTTACGTATCCTGTAACTGGGTTGCCAAACCAGCAGAAATGGAATGCTCGTTGGAGTCTGCGATTAGTAGGAACTAATAAAGTTTTATTAAAGAAATAAATAATACAGTACTCTAATCGTAAGAATATAAATGTAACAGGTTAGCAATGGTAATACACACATATACACAGAAATAGGGTAATAGGAATCAACCAAGCTCTATTGCAGTCTAGGGGTAAAATGATCAGTCCTAAGTGAAGCAGAGTTCAGTTCAGTTTAGTGCAGTTCGAAGTAATCGCTGTTGTTGTACCGTTGGAGAGAGCGAGAGAGAGATGCAATTTAGTTTCAGGCAGACCTTTTGATGTCTCCGCAGTTGATTTCGGGCCCCGCTGTGGTCACCGACTGTGACCCCTCTGTTCTGGATATGATCGTTCTTCCGCGGTGAACCCAGCACCGAGGCAAGGGTGGACACACACCCCAGGTTCCCACCGATCGTACCTTTACACCCTGTGAGCCTCTGGTCGGTTCCCATGAACTGGTCCTCCAAACTTTCACCAACTTGTGGGGGCACACTGATCTTTCCAGGGTCTCGTGGTGTGTCTCATGCCTTAGAAAACCTGCTCTTTTTATCCCCCCGCTGGGTTATCACCTGTCCATCAAACTTCAAACAGTTCAAGTTCAAAGCAAACGGTCTGTCAATATCTGAATTGTGTTTCTTTCTTGTTAATCTCTCCCTTCTCTCTCATTAGCATTTTGAATGTTTCTCCATTGTCTTCCATTATCTCTCTCATTAGGATCATCCGTCCGGTAACTCTGCTTGGCGTCACACATGACACCCCCACCCTTAAAAGGATTTTTACCGGGGTAAAAATTATAGGAATGAATGCATATTATAAGATACACACTAATATACAGGTAGTCATCAGCTATTTGGTTATTACAGAGAACTTTAAGTTTTAACATCTTGACAGACAATCAGCGATCACGTTGTCCGTTCCTTTTATATGTTTTATCTTAATATCAAATTCCTGTAAGACCAGGCTCCAACTTAGTAAGTGTTTGTTTTTATCCTTCATTGTGGCCAAAAACACTAATAGATTGTGATCAGTGTAAATTATCAGTGGTTTCCGTGCCGGACAAATATAAACCTCAAAATGTTGTAATGCTTGTATGATTGCCAGTAATTCCTTCTCCACAGTGGAATAATTTCTCTGATGGACATTAAACTTCTTAGAAAAATAAGCCACTGGGTGTTCAATTTCCTCTTTGTCTGTCTGCAACAGCACCGCCCCGGCTGCTTCATTGCCAGCATCTGTTGCTAGAGAGAAGGGTTTTGAAAAGTCAGGTGCATTCAATACAGGGTGGTGACACAGAATCGCCTTCAGACTCTCGAAGGCTTGTTGACAAAGGTCATTCCACACAAACTTTGCATTCTTCGGCAAGAGCTTAGGAAGAGGGAGGGTAATATCTGCAAAGTTTTTGCAAAACTTCCGATAGTACCCCACCATCCCCAAAACCTTCTCAGGGCTCTCTTGTCTGTCGGGATGGGAACTTCAGAGATAGCCTGCACCTTGGCCTGCATCAGTGCCAGCTGCCCCTGTCCTACCACATATCCCAGATAAGTGACCTTAGCGTGGCCGAACTCACTTTTCGTGAGGTTCACTGTCAGGTTGGCTTCAGACAGCCGTTTAAACAGTTCCTCTACTGCCACAATGTGCACCTCCCACGTGTCACTCCAGACCACTAAATCGTCAATATACGCTTCTGCGTTCTTTAACCTTTTTATCACTGAATTAATCATCCTTTGGAAGGTCCCTGGGGCGTTTTTCATGCCAAAAGGTAAAACGTTATACTCGTATAACTCGGGTGGAGTGAAAAATGCTGAGATTTCTCTAGCCCGTTCAGTTAAAGGAATGCACCAGTACTCTTTTAGCAAATTGATCTTTGTGATGTACTTAGCTCTCCCCAATTTATCGATGCAATCGTCTACCCTTAGGATGGGGTAAGCATCAGCTTTTGTGATGGCGTTCACCTTTCTGTAATCTGTACAGAATCGTATGCTCCCATCGACTTTTGGGACAACCACACAGGGGGAGGCCCATTCCGATTTGGATGACCTGATAATACCTGTGGCCAGCATGTGTTCAATTTCTTTCTCCACTAGCTTGCCCTTCTCCAAGTTCATCCTATAGGAGTGTTGCTTAATAGGCTGGTCTGATGTGACAACAACATCATGTACCGTCCCCTTGCATCACCTCGGGACATCCGGACATACATCTGCCAGCCGGTTAATTAGCTTTATCAGCGACTCGCTCTGTTCGGGGGTTAAGTGAGAGACCTTATCAGCAAAGTTGGCCAAAACAATAGAGTTCTGCAATCTGGTCGGCACCATATTTTTTTCAAGATGGGTTTTCCTCTTATCATTTGGTATCCCAGCCTCATTAATTTTCATGATAACACCAACTAGCTCTGTCTTCTGATTGTGATAAGCTTTTAACATATAAATGTGTATTAATTGGGTTGGCTTCCGTCTGTCCGGCGTTTCGATAACATAATTCAAAGAGTCTATCTTTTTCATCACTTTGTACGGACCGTGGAATCTCGACTGGAGGGGTTTGGTTACCACTGGAAACAGAACTAAGACCCGATCACCCACTTGAAACACATGTTCGCGGGCATGTCTGTCATACCACTGTTTCATTTTAGTTTGGGAGTGTCGTAGATTTTCTTTGGCAAGGTCACAGATCCTTTTATGCCTCTCATGAAATTTTAAAACATAGTCAATCACATTGACTTGTACTGCCGGACTGGACTATTGCTCTTTCAGTAAGGTCAGGGGTCCTCTGGGCTGATGACCGAAGACGAGCTCGAATGGGCTGAATCCCAATGACCCCTGAACCGTGTCCCTTACGGCAAATAACAGAAGAGGCAAGGCATCATCCCAGTCCCTAGCGTTCTCTTGACAATAAATTTTAATCATGGACTTTAATGTTGCGTGGAATCTTTCCAACGCCCCTTGGGACTCTGGGTTGTACGCGGAGGCCAAAATCTGCTTTGCTCCCATCTCATCCAACATCCGTCGGAATGTGTGAGATGTGAAGACACTCCCTTGATCTGACTGGATTTCCCTGGGGAGCCCCACCGTAGCGAAACATTTCACAAGTGCCTTTACCACTGCGGGAGCCCTGACGCTGGCCAGGGGCACCGCCTCCGGAAACCTAGTGGCGGCGCACATCCTAATCATCACATACTCCCGCCCACTCGCAGTTCTGGGCAGGGGACCGACAAAATCCACTATTACTCGGGAAAAAGGTTCCCGGAAAGCGGGTATCGGTCGAAGGGGCGCCTTAGGCAGGACCTGGTTCGGCTTTCCTACCACCTGACATAAATGACACCATCTACAATAATCAATAATATCCTTCCTCATGTTCGGCCAGTAAAACTCTTTCATAATTCTATGGACTGTTTTCCTCACCCCAAAATGTCCACCGAGGGGTATCTTATGGGCCAGGTTAAATATCTCGTCTCTATAAATTTTCGGCACCTACCACCTGCTGTACCACCCCCCACTCCTCATCTGTGGGCACGGTACTTGGTCTGCACTTCCTCATCAGTACTCCCTTCTTCACAGAATAGCCCACTGGCTCCCTTTTTATTTCTGCTTTGGAGAGAGCTGTCTCCGTCAAAACCATTAGCCCCTCGTCTCGTTCCTGTGCCTGTATAAATTCCTTCCTCGCTAATGATAAATCTACCTCAACTCCCTCACTTCCTTCCACTCCACTATGCTCCTTCTTCTCACTCTCTAAACTCTCCTGGTACAAGGCCGCTAAAAACGTCTCAGCTAAATCTACATTCGCTTTGGCAGCCTTTCTGGACATGCGCCAAGTTATTGCGCAAACGGGATAAGCCTGTGAGTCCATGGGTGGGTCCTCAGTCCTGGCAGGCTTGCTCGTCAGCTTTACTGCTGGGTACACATCTCCACCTGCAAGGTCATTACCGAGTAAGACTTCCACGTCTTCCATCGGTAGTTCGGGCCTCACTCCTATCGTGACCGGTCCGGAGACCAAGTCACTTTTTAGGTGTATCTAGTGCAAAGGTACTGCTTCAGTCCCTTTCCCAATGCCTTTTATCACACTGACCTCCCCAGTCTCAGTCTCTGAACTAAAGTCTAACACCCTCCTTAAGATCAATGACTGACAAGCCCCAGTGTCTCTCCAGATCCGTACTGGAACTGGGTTTGACCCCTCCTTCACCAACACCAATCCGGCCGAAATGAACTTCTCACGCCCTTCCTGAAATCTATCAGACCTCTTATCCCCAGCGGTTTGTTTGCCAGCTCAATACAGCCAGTCGGAGTCATCATTTTTCCTTTCCCCGTCTCCTTCTTTGGGGCAAAACACCTGGACGCAATGTGACCGGCTTTCCCACAATTATAGCATACGACCCCAGGAGACATCCTACCGAACTGCTTCCTGTCTTCCTTATGCTTCTCACTAGTCCCCGGCTTACTTTCTGGCTTTTCCAGCGGACTTTCTCCGCCCTCTCGACTATCCTTCTGGTAGGTCTTACTCGGGGTAAACTTTGCTTTGTGTGTTAACACGTACTAATCTGCTAACTTAGCAGTTGCAGCCAAAGTTTCTGCCTCTTTCTTATCTAGATAGGGCCTCATACATTCAGGGACACAACCTTTAAATTGCTGAATCAGTATTAGCTGTAGCAATCTGTCATAATTCCCAATGGCCCCATTCGAGGCGCACCAACGCTCACAATACATCTGCATCTCATGGGCAAACTCTAAATACGTGCAGCCCCACTGCTTCCTCACATTCCGGAACCTCTGCCGGTATGCCTCCGGGACCAACTCATAAATCCTGAGTATCGCCCCTTTCACCACATCATACCTCTGGGCATCTTCTGCGGACAATGCCGAGAAAGCTTGTTGAGCTTTCCCTTTAAGTACGCTCTGAAGCAAAACAGCCCACTTATCCCTCGGCCAGTCCTGACTTGCAGCTGTTTTTTCAAAATGTAGGAAGTACCGATCAACATTGGCCTCCTCAAATGGGGGAACCAGCCTAACCTCCTGGGTCGCCCTGAACCCTCCACCTTGGTTCGGCATGGGCCCCTGCGCTAGCATCATCCTTAACTTTTCCAGCTCAAACTCCCTTTCCTTCTGCTTCTCTATCTCTTCCCGTTCTAACTGCTTTATTCAGAACTCGTGCTCGAGTCTCAATTTTTCCATCTGCAGCTGCACTGCTTCTCCACCAGGTTTGCTCATAGATACCACCTCCAGCTCCCCGTGGGGAAACATACCTTTCAATACATAATGCTCAATGATAGCTCTGTGCATGTCCGCTCTCCTCATTGTCGGCTTCCCCTTATAAAGATTCAACTGTTTGGCAACAGTCGCCAATTCTGATATCCTGGCATCTTCTAATGCCTCCAAGGTTGGCGCCTTTAGAAATTCCTCAATCTCCATTTCTGCTGTTCACCTTTTTTTTCTTTCAGGAATTTTAACCCAATCAATTTACCCAGTCCCCAAATTTGGCGTTCAAAATACCGGACGAGATCCCCACTTATGTTACGTATCCCGTAACTGGGTTGCCAAACCTGCAGAAATGGAATGCTCGTTGGAGTCTGCGATTACTAGGAACTCAAAGTTTTATTAAAAAAATAAATAATACAGTACTCTAATCGTAAGGATATAAATGTAACAGGTTAGCAGTGATAATACGCACATATACACAGAAATAGGGTAATAGGAATCAATCAAGCATTTTGGCTTATGAACCATTTCATAGGAACGCTCTACCTTCGGATGGTGGGGGAAACCTGTATATAATCCATAACAAAAAGAAAAAAGTACCCAAAAGAGAATTATGTAAATTTAGTATCCACCCCAACCTCCCACTAAAAAGGAAATACCCAGGCCAACCACTTCTGCATATAAAAGAAAAAAAAATCATTCGAAGCATTCAACCCCAGAGAACTGTAAATATATATAGGAAAAATGAAAGTATAATGTCGGCTACCAAAAGTATAATGTAATTCACAAGAAAAACCGTATAACTTACAAAAGAAAACTGAAAGTAAGGGATGTAGCATACAAAAAAGGATAAACTTACCCTAAAGAAGAATTATGAAAATATTCAAGAAAGGTCCCCACACCTTATGAAACTTTATGTCCGAATTAAGAAGTGAATAATTAATCTTTGAGATCTAAACGGGCCATAATATCACTGAGCCATTGAGCGAGAGTGGGCGGGGCAGCATCTTTCCACCTAAGAACCAACCGTCTAGTCAAGAGAGAGGCAAAAGATAATGTTCGGCATTTAGTTGGACTCTAGTGCATATTTACTTCACCCAAGGTGCCAAAGGGAGCAACCAGAGGGTTAGGTTCTAAATGGCAATTAAGAATATGAGATAGGGTTGAAAAAACTTCTCTCCAGAATTTCTCTAGAATAGGACAGGTCCAATACATATGAATAAGGGAAGCTTTAGCCCCTTTACACTTAACACAGACAGGACTAATGTCAGGATAAAACCACGATAATTTAGTTTTAGACATACGAGTCCTGTGTACATCCTTAAACTGCCAAAGGCAGTGGTGAGCACATAGGGAGGTTGAGTTGACTGACTTAAGAATTAAATCCCAAACCGCATTAGATAAGGAGATATTTAGATCTTGTTCCCAGGCAGTTCTAATTCTATCGAAAGGGGCACACTTCAAAATCACTAACTTATCCTGAGTAGCAGATATTAACCTTGTCAGCTATATAGTGCCACTTGCCATTGCATTTTGTAGCTGTGCTGAAGTGATGGGGATTTGGAGCATAAAGTTTCCCTTTATGCTGAAGATCTTTCACTTTTTATATCAAACCCGACTACCTCCTTACCCTTAATGTTTTCACTTCTTAATAAATTAAGTCAACTTTCTGGTTATAAACTTAATTTACATAAGAGTGAACTCTTTCCAATCAACAGAGAAGAACAAGCTTTAGTATTCAATGACCTCCCTTTCAAAGTAGTTAACAATCAATTCACTTATCTTGGTATTACAGTAACAAGGAACATTAAGAATTCTTTTCGAGAAAATTTTGCCAATCTTCTAAACTCTACAAAACAGAGTTTGACACAGTGGTCACCCTTGTCTATGTCTCTTGTAGATCGTATTAATGTTATTAAAATGTATATCCTTCTTAAATTTTTGTATCTATTTCAGTCTTTACCAATTTTTATTTCTAAAACTTTTTTTGATGGGTTAGATTCTATTATTTCGTCTTATCTATGGAAGGGTAAACGGCCTAGACTTAATAAAGCTCATCTTCAAAAATCTAAAAAGGAAGGTGGTATGGCCTTGCCTAATTTTTGTTTATATTATTGGGCAGCCAATATTCATTGTCTTATTTTTTGGTCTTTCTTTCATAATTAGTCTGACTGCACAAAATGGGAGGCAATGGAGTTGACTCTACTATGGATCTTTCAATTCCTGCACTTCTCGGTTCCGCACTTCCTTACCATTTGTCTAGACTTATTGTTAATCCTCTTATCAGACGTACTTTAAGAATATGGGCTCAGTTCAGAAAATTTAATGGTCTTCATGGTTTTTCTCTCTCTAGTCCTATTTTACACAATCATCTTTTCCTAAGAATATAACATTTTACGATTGGCATAGAAAGGGTATTAGGTGCTTTGAAGATCTTTTCATAGATAATCGTCTTGCAACTTTTCAACAATTGCCTGTAAAGTTTAATCTACCTAATACTCATTTCTTTAGATATCTTCAAATTAGACATTTCATTAACCCTTTGATACCAAACTTTCCTGAGATGCCTGGAAAAATGTTCTGGACTTGTTTCTTTGTATCAATCCACTGGGCCCAAAAATTAAGTGTAATTATGAACAAAGCACAACAGCATCTCTACTTTCTTAAAAGTTTACAAAGATTTGGTATGACTTCTAAAACTTTGACAAATTTCCATAGTTGGGTAGTGGCATGTATACTCACTGGCTGCCTCACAGCCTGGTATGGAAACACCAATGCCCTTGAATGGAAATCCTACAAAAATGAGCCAATATAGCCCAGTCCAACATATGCAAAGCCCTTGACACCATTGAGCACACTTATGTGGAGTGCTGTCACTGGAAAGAAGGATCCATCATCAGGTACACATACCAACCAGGACACCCTCTCTTCTTGCCACTGCCATCAGAAAGAACGTACAAGAGTCCCAAGGTTCACACCACCAGGTTTAGGAAGTTGTTACTCCTCAATCATCAGGATCTTGAATCAAAATGGATAACGTCACTCATCTTCACCTGCCTCTGTCACTGAGACATTCCCATACTCTCCAGACTCACTTTCAGTAACTCTTTATTTCATGTTCTTGATATTTATTACTTAGTTTTTTAAATAATGATTTCTTTCTTTCAGTATTTTCACAGTTTATTGTCTTTTGTTCCTGAAGGTTGTTATAGCCAGGGGTGGTAATGGGGCCAAGCTCACACTATCGATCAAATACTCTGAACGGTGTGTGCCCCGTAGCCTCTGACAAGCAAGTCCAGCTCCTGGCTTTCACATGAACCGTTTCGACTAACAGGACAAGGGGAAAAGGCAGGTTACTGGTGCATTAAAACCAGTCGCTTCGGGCAGACGGGGCTCGTCAGCCGTCGTTGGCAACTTATCGAGAAGAAGGAAGACTCTGATCTCTGGCTTCACAGCTTTGCGGCTGTACCCACTAATGGGAAAGGCTTCAGGAGTAACTCCTGAGTGAAAACTCCAGAGCTGAAGTCCCTAAGGAAGTTCAATGTTGACTTGAAACTCCTGCTATGCTGCTGGTACCAATCTGTATTGGTCTCTTGTATTCCTATGGGTTTATTAGTTGCATTGAAAGGCGGAGCATCCTACACGAGCAACAGCTTGCTCTCCATATTGTACTGCCAAGGCTTGCATATCTGGACAGCGAGGATACAATATCCATGGTTAACTCTGACTGGTGGAGGCCCTCACTCACGGTCTTTTACACACTGGCTGATTGCCCAGGTTGGTGCTGTCAATCACTGATCCTGTTATGGTTAATATTCTGTGGATTATTGAATATTCCCTCAGGAAAATGAATCTCAGGGTTGAATATGGTGACATTTATATTCTTTGATCATAATTTACTTTGAACTGAGGTTTTTCCTGTGGTTATAAATACAATAGCATGGAAATGATGGTTCACTGTTACCTGTCTGAGTCTGATCAAGGATGGATAATGAATGGTAGATGTGTCTGCACACTCACAAGGTGAGTTATATTGTAAAAATACCATATTGATATAACTTCTCCAATTCTACTAATTATTACCTACTGCTGCAGTGGCTTGTATTCATAAATCCATGCATTGTGTTTCTCTGGTATCCCTAATAATTCAAACTTCGTCCCAATCACAACCCTGTGAACATCTGGAAAAGAGAGATGATCCAGATATCAATATGAAGCTGCAATACTGAGGTGACAATAGTTACACAGAACAAAAGAAAGCACTTATCTTTCTGTGCCACGATCGTCTGTAACTCCTGAAATTTTATCATATTCTCGTCACTGATCCAGTCTATGGTGTTGATATTAAATATGAATACATTTTCCGGAATAACAGGGTAGTTGGAAACATCCGTGTCAGGATTGAAACGGTGTAACTAAGTGAGACAATGAAGAACTGGTTACAGAGGAAGCAGCAAGAACACTGATGATCACAATCACTCAGCACTGAGGTGACCAGTCCCATCAGACAAAGTCCAGAGATCAGAGTCACTGATCTACTGAGATCCAGATGCTCTCTGACCTCACTCTTGCTTCAGGGATCAATGGGATCTCTCCCCGTCCCTGTCAATCTCCAGCTGGGAATGCTGCTCTGTCCAGATCACTATTACTTTTCAGTTCCTTTCATTGTGGGTCCCCTCCCTCTCACATGCTGTTTCAGAATCTGCTCTGAGCTCTTCAATACTCAGTCCCTTCCTCTGTTTAATGCATCAACATTTTTTACCTAAATATCAGGACATGATAACAAAGTTTTCAGATGATTCAGAAACTGTTTGGTCCTTCACACTGCAGGATGATACAGATGGTTGGTCAGTGTGTAAACTGATGGGAAATTTAATCCTGAGGACTGTGAGTTGTTCAGTCTCCGTCAGTAATGTGGGAGAGACAATCGTGTGTATTGTATCCAGGTTACTGGGTGAAAGGAAGGTATGTAGTAAGTTCAAAAGCTTTTGTTCATGTTATTCCCCTTCGGTCATTCTGCCAGTCTAGTCTATGCTAGCCCTTAGTCAGTGCATCTTTCTCTCACCTCCCCATCAACTCCGCACCATTCTGACAACCCACTGGGAATGACAGCAGCAGACTGACCCAATGACCTGCACGTCATTGGGATGTGGGAGCCGGAAACCAGGATCATCAGGGGGAAACCCACATCATCATGGGAAGAATATGCAAACACCACACAGACAGCTCCAGAAGCTGGGATGGAATCGGAATCACTGGATCTGTGAGTCAGCACTACTAACTGCTCCATCACTGTGTCACACAGTAGTACAGACGACTCGCTCCAATTCTATCCGGTCCTGGTGAGGCTTGTGCACAGTTCAGGATTCCTTACCCAAGGAAGGATTGCAGCAATGGCTGACCAGACTGATCCGGGGATGGTGGCTTTGACGAATGAAGAGAGATAAGAACAGGAACAGGAATAGAGTGTAGGGGAATGTAATGGGTGACAGATGGCACATATTGTTCATCATAGAAACTGTTGTACATCATTCACAAACACCATCATTGAATTGTTGTGTTCAATTTCAGAGATGGTGTCTGATGTAATGACATTAGTTTAAGGTGACTGCTTTTGGTTTTTCTGAAATGAAAGTAAAGGATTGCAAATCATATTAAGCACATAAAACAACTCTCACATATTTGACTCACAAAATTCTACAAGAGCAAACTCACCCCACCCCACCCGTCCCTCTACTAACCCCAGACCTCTCCTCCAATTCAGTAAGCAGAACTGATCTAGTCTGGACCTCAACACCCTTCTTCTGTTGGCCCTTGGCCATTGACTCCTGAGTGTCTGTTCTCACATCAGTTTGGAAGTAAGACAAGATCTCATGGCCACACACAGAATTCCAGCATCAAACCCCACACGGTGGAGAGGTTGGTCCATAATGGACACCAGCAGAAGGCAACTGGTGGGAGACAAGGAGGAGCTGCTCCAGGTGAGTTGGAGCAGGGGTTGGACCATCATCGGGGCAGGTGACCCTGTGACCTTCACTAGCAGTGGAGCGGATGCTGGGGTCATGTGTTGCTGGGATTGATCCATTTCCCCATCACTGCTCCGTCTCCTGACCTGTATCATGTGGAGGATGTCAGCACAACACTCAGTCCTCCCTCACGTGGACAAGAGCTCAACGTGTCCCAACAATGTGCAGAGGGCAGGTGAGGTGGGGACAGCCAGCAGTGAGATACCAGGGAGAGTGGTGTGGAACTCCCTAAACAATATCTGTCACAATGTCCCCATGTGTTACTCCGGGACTAATCTCTGTCACAGTGTCCATGTGTGTTACTCCAGGACTAATCTCTGTCAATGTGCCCCATTGTGTTACTCCAGGACTAATCTCTGTCACTGTGTCCATGTGTGTTACTCCAGGACTAATCTCTGTCACTGTGTCTCAGTGTGTAACTCCAGGACTAATCTCTGTCACTGTGTCCCAGTGTTACTCTTTCTTCGGTGTTTCTGAATAACTTCTTTTACAGAGTGCCTCCTTCAGCCTAGGTTACAGCTTCATCCCGATTGGATCGTGGACCCAGTCTTCAGAACCATGGCTGTTTTGTCAGAAACTTTGCTTGGGGCCATTTCTCCCTTCTCTCTCTGAGGTTGCTCAGTGTTTAATAGCAGGTGAAAATCAGAAATGTGAAGTAATGTAGGAAACTCATATTTCTTCCATTGAGAACTCTTCCTTCCAGGATCATCTGTAACACTCTCTTTGTCTGATCAGGTTCTCCAGAGCATTCCATCCAGCTGAATCCCAAAACTTTAAACTCCTGCTCTGTAGGACCTGAGCTGTAAATTTCAAAAAAGAGTGCATTTGTATGGCATCTTTCATGGAGAGTGATGAAATTCTGTGTAATGTAGAGCACAGTGTTTACACAGCAAGATCCCATAAACAGTAGAACGGTGGCCAACTGAAGATCTGCTTTGTGTTGTTGGCGGATGGCTAAAAATGCATTCTGGGACATAGGAGAAAGCTTTTCCCTCAGTGCTGGCCAGTCCAATCTGCAGGAGAACTGCTTAATCTTCCCTCAGTGACAGGACATTTCGGTCTGTGTGAGATCTCCCTGATCTTCTCTGGGTCACATGATGTCTCATGACATAAAGAAACTCCACTTCTCTTGCTGCCCTGGGACTGTTTACATTCCTTGATATACAAACCCTGAGACATTCTGACTACAGCAATGTTATCCTAAATTTCTGTGTTTAAATCTCTGGACTCCGCTTTTAAACTGCAACATGCCAGTTCACCGAGGAAGCCAAATTAATAAGGGCAGTCTTGGGGTGAGAGAGCAGAAGTGTGTAGAATACTCGGTATATCACACAGCATCCACAGAGAAAGGAACTGGGAATATTCTCAAGAGATGGAATTTGTAGAATCCCTACAACTTGTTTTTTTAGAGAAATTTGTGGTTAAACACACTTGGGAAATGGTCATTCTTTATTAGGTGTTATGAAAAAAAAGAGAGCAGATTAACGGAGCGGACGACGGATTCCTGAGGCTTCGGCGAGCAGAGGCTGAGGAAGAGCTTCACTCCAATTGAGGTAAGGTCGGGTAAGTTCCTTTAATAAATCTAATTACCTTAAGAGTAGGTAATGGCGGCAGCAGTTAGGGCAGTTGAGTGCTCCGTTTGCAGGATGTGGGAAGTCATGGCGAGCACAATCATCCCTGATAACTACACCTGTGAAAGGTGCATCCAGTTGCTCCTGACAAACCAAGTTAGGGAACTGGAGCTGGAGCTGGATGAACTTCGGATCATTCGGGAGGCAGAGGGAGAAATAGAGAGGAGATACAGGGAGACAGACACCCCTAAGAGTCAGGAAACAGGTAGCTGGGTGACTGTCAGGAGAGGGAAGGGGAATAGATAGAATGAGCAGAGCACAACTGTGGCCATTCCCACCAATAATAATTACATCGCTTTGGATACTGTTGATGGGGACGACCTACCAGGGACAAGTTGCAGTGGCTGCGTCTCTGGCACCGAGATGGGACCCTCAGCTCAGAAGGGAAGGAGGGAAAAGAGGAGAGCAGTAGTGATTGGGGATTCGATAGTTAGGGGGATAGATAAGAGGTTCTGTGGGAGAGATCGAGAATCCCGGATGGCCTGTTGCCTCCCTGGTGCCATGGTCCACGATATCTTGGATCGAGGTCTCGGTATTCTCAAGCGGGAGGGTGAGCAGCCGGATGTCGTGGTCCATGTAGGGACCAATGATGTGGGTAGGAAGAGTGAGGAGGTCCTGAAAGGTGAGTTTTGGGAGGCGTCAAGTTAAAGGACAGGACCTCCAGGACAGCAATCTCAGGATTGCTACCAGTGCCACGTGCAGGCAGGTTTAGAAATAGTAAGATAGCGCAGATCAGCACGTGGCTGAAGACATGGTGCAGGAGGGAGGGCTTCAGTTTTATAGATAACTGGGCAGTTTTCCGGAGAAGGTGGGATCTGTTCCAGCGGGACAGTTTACATCTGAACTGGAGGGGGACAAATATTCTTGCAGGTAGCGACACACATAAAAGTTGCCTCGTGTTTGCATTCTCGCAGGTAGGTTTGCTAGAGAGGCTCTGGTGGAATTAAACTAGATATAAGCGGGGAGGGGAACCAGAGTATAGGAGCAGATGTAGGGAAGAAGGAAGAAAAAGAAAATAGTAAAGTTGTTTGCACCGTTAGTGATAAACAGAGAGTAAGAGGTGGAAAATTTCTTAAATGCAATTGTTTTAATCCTAGGAGCATTATAAGAAAGGTGGATCAGCTTAAAGCATGGATCGATACCTGGAAGTATGATGTGGTAGCTATTAGTGAAACGTGGTTACAGGAGGGGTGTTATTGGTAACTAAATATTCCAGGATTTCGTTGTTTCAGGTGTGATAGAATCAGAGGGACAAGGGGTGGTGGGGGGGAGGTATTGCATTGCTTGTCAGAGAAAATATTACAGCAGTGCTCCGGCAGGATAGATTAGAGGGCTCGTCTAGGGAGGCTATTTGGTTGGAATTGAGGAATGGGAAAGGTGTAGTAACGCTTATGGGGGTGTATTATAGACCACCAAATGGGGAGCGAGAATGTGAGGAGCAGATTTGTACAGAGATAGCAGATATTTGGAGTAAGCACAAGGTTGTGAATGTGGGAAATTTTAGTTTTCCACACATAGACTGGGAAGCCCATTCTGTAAAAGGGCTGGATGGTTTGGAGTTTGTAAAATGTGTGCAGGATAGTTATTTGCAGCAATACATAGAGGTACCAACTAGAGAAGGGGCAGTGTTGGATCTCCTGTTAGGGAATGAGATAGGTCAGGTGACGGAGGTTTGTGTTGGGGAGCACTTCGGGTCCAGTGATCACAATGCTATTGGCTTCAATATAATTATGGAGAAGGATAGGACTGGACCCAGAGTTAAGATTTTTGATTGGAGAAAGGGTAACTTTGAGGAGATGCAAAAGGATTTAGAAGGAGTGGATTGGGACAATTTGTTTTATGAGAAGGGTGTAATAGAGAAATGCAGATCATTTAAAGGTGAAATTTTGAGGGTACAGAATCTTTATGTTCCTGTTAGGTTGAAAGGAAAGGTTAAAAGTTTGAGATAGCCAAGGTTTTCAAGGGATATTGGAAACTTGGTTCGGAAAAAGAGAGATATCTACAATAAATATAGGCAGCATGGAGTAAATGAGGTGCTCAAGGAATACAAATAATGTATAAAGAATCTTAAGAAAGAAATTGGACAAGCTAAAAGAAGATACGAAGTTCTTTGGCAAGTAACTTGAAAATAAATCCCAAGGATTACTACCATTATATTAATAGCAAAAGGATAGTGAGGGATAAAATTGGTCCCTTAGAGAATCAGAGTGGACAGCTATGTGTGGAGGCAAAAGAGATGGGGGAGATTCTGAACAATTGCTTTTCTTCGGTATTCACTAAGGAGAAGGATATTGAATTGTGTAAGGTAAGGGAAACAAGTAGGGATGTTATGGAAACTATGATGATCAAAGAAGAGGAAGTACTGGAGCCTTTAAGGAATATAAAAGTGGATAAGTCTCCGGATTCTGACAGGATATTCCCAAGGAACTTGAGGGAAGTTAGTGTGGAAATAGCAGGAGCTCAGACAGAAATATTTCAAATGTCATTAGAAACGGGGATGGTGCCGGAGGATTGGCGTATTGCTCCTGTTGTTCCATTGTTTAAAATGGGTACTAAGAGTAAACCTTGCAATTATCAGCCTGTGAGTTTGACATCAGTGGTGGGTAAATTGATGGAAAGTATTCTTAGAGATGGTATATATAATTATCTGGATAGAGAGGGTCTGATTAGGAACAGTCAACATGGATTTGTGCATGGAAGGTCACGTTTGACAAATCTTATTGAATTTTTTGAATTGGTTACTAGGAAAGTTGATGAGGGTAAAGCGGTGGATGTTGTCTATATGGACTTCAGTAAGGCCTTTGACAAGGTTCCACACGGAAGGTTGGTTAGGAAGGTTTGAGCGTTAGGTATTAATTTTGAAGTAGTAAAATGGATTCAGCATGGCTGGATGGGAGACGCCGGAGAGTGGTGGTGAATAACTGTTTGTCAGATTGGAGGCCGGTGTCTAGTGGTGTGCCTCAGAGATCTGTACTGGGTCCAATGTTGTTTGTCATATACAATAATGATCTTGATGATGGGGTGGTAAATTGGATAAGTATGCAGATGATACTAAGATAGGTGGAGTTCTGGATAATGAAGTAGGTTTTCAAAGCTTGCAGAGAGATTTACATCAGTTAGAAGAGTGGGCTGATAGATGGCAGACGGAGTTTAATGCTGATAAATGTGAGGTGCTACATTTTGGTAGGACTAATCAAAATAGGACATACATGGTAAATGGTAGGGCATTGAAGAATGCAGTAGAACAGAGGGATCTAGGAATAATGGTACATAGTTCCCTGAAGGTGGAATCTCATGTGGATAGGGTGGTGAAGAAAGATTTTGGTATGTTGGCCTTTATAAATCAGAGCATTGAGTTGAGATGTAATGTTGAAATTGTACAAGGCATTGGTGAGGCCAAATTTGGAGTATCGTCTACAGTTTTGGTCACCGAATTTTTGGAAAGATGTCAACAAAATAGAGAGAGTACAGAGAAGATTTACTGGAATGTCACCTGGGCTTCATCACCTAAGTTACAGGGAAAGGTGGAACAAGTTGGTGTTTATTCTTTGGACCATAGAAGGTTGGGGGGGGGGACTTGATAGAGGTATTCAAAATTATGAGGGGGTTAGATAGAGTTGACGTGGATAGGTTTTTTCCATTGAGAGTGGGGGAGATTCAAACAAGAGGACATGAGTTGAGAATTAGGGGGCAAAAGTTTAGGGGTAACATGAGGGGAAACTTCTTTACTCAGGGAGTGGTAGCTGTGTGGAACGAGCTTCCAGCAGAAGTGGTTGAGGCAGGTTCGATGTTGTCATTTAAAGTTAAATTGGACAGCTATATGGACAGGAAAGGAATAGAGGGTTATGGGCTCGGAACCTGGAACAAGGTGAGGGCATAACAAGGCTTAGGGTCCTCGAGGCGAGGGCATGAAGAGGCTTCGTGTCCTCGAGGCGAGGGTATGACGAGGCTTGGTGTCCTCGATACGAGGGCATGACGAGGCTTGGTGTCCTCGAGGCGAGGGCATGACGAGGCTTGGTGTCCTCGAGGCGAGGGCATGACGAGGCTTGGTGTCCTCGAGGCGAGGGCATGATGAGGCTTGGTGTCCTCGAGGCGAGGGCATGACGAGGCTTGGTGTCCTCGAGGCGAGGGTATGAGGAGGCTTGGTGTCCTCGAGGCGAGGGCATGACGAGGCTTGGTGTCCTCGAGGCGAGGGCATGACGAGGCTTGGGTTCAGACTCCAAGCCAGAGACTGGACAGGGACCCAGAACCTGGGTCTTGACTTCAGCTCGGACCCCGGAACTAGGCGAGGACAAGCTGTGGCTACAGAACAGGACTTGGAACTCCTTCACAGGACGAGGCACATGGACAGGACGAGAGCATGAAGCCTTGACTTGGACAGGACGAAGTTCTTGGACGTGGCTAGGAATAGACGAGGTGCTCCTGGGCTGGGTAAGGTAAAAGGACAGGATGAGACCCCAAAGCCTTAACTTGGTCTTGGGAGACAGGAACGCAGAACACAGAGCCTTGGTCATGGGAGACAGGAACGCAGAACACAGAGCTGGGACCCCTCCTAGGGAACAGGATGTAGGGCTGGGACTCATACATGGAACACAGAGCCTGGACCCCTCCTTGGGAACAGGAGATGGAGGCAGGACTCATACACAGAATGCTGAACATAGCGAGATGGTTCCCAACACTAGGTAGCAGTAAATGGCCAGACCTATCTAGTGAAAGCGTGGACACAGAGACAGTTCAAAACAACGGTAGTTCCTTAACTTGCACTGGCAGTTGAACTTGACAGTGGTGCAGGCAAGGGTTACAGGCGAACAAAGGCTTCAGGCAAGGAAAGGCCTCAGACACTGGTTGCAGGGAAAGGCTTCAGACACTGCTTGCAGGGCAAAGCCTCGGGGGAAGGGGTAGAAAAGGGATTCAGACAGGGGGTTTGGACAGGAACAATCCAGCAGCCAAACCCTGGTGTCTGCAGAGGTATTTATGTGTCTGCCCAAACGAAAATCATGTGCCTCAATTGGAGCACCCAACAGAACTAAGGAAAACCAGAAAACCTGGAATAAGGATCAATGGACCGGTCCATGAACTGGAATGCGGACATCACGGACCGGACCATGACAGCTATTAACTTGTTTAGCAGTTTCATGTGTGGCTCCTTGTCAAAGGCCTTCTGAAAATCCAAGTAAACAGCATCCACTACTTTATCTATTCTGCCTGTTATTTCCTCAAAGAATCCCAACAGATTTTTCAGACAAAAATTACCATTCAGGAGACCAGGCTAACTTTGGCCTATTTTGTCATGTGCCTCCAAGTGTATCAAAACCTTATACTTCATGATGGAGTACAATATTTTCCCAATCACTGACCTCAGGCTAATTCGTGTATAATGTCTTGTCTTTTGCCTCCCACTTCTCCCCTCTTAATTTCTCAGCAAATGTTCACTGATATCAGGGACTTGGATCTAAATGCACCTTCCCCAGCCTCGGGACTTCCCGAGATGCTTTCCAGCCAACAGATTGGAGTGAGGTGTCCTTTCACTCCCTCTGATTAAGACATCAGGGAGATACTGTACAGAAAAGGCGGTGAATTCACAGTGAATTTAGCAACGTATACTGCCTGTGTGTTTATATTAAACTGACGGCAGTGTGTGTACCTCTGTTGTGACAACGCAGCGATTCATCCCCGTCGTGATACAGGTTATGGTTGTTCCTTGTGGATCCAGAGCCGAGAGAAAGGTGTTGATGGTGGATGATTTCCCAGTCCCCACCGTGCCCACGAGCAGGATGTTTATACAGTCTCCACAGCCCACAGGGGGGTTGTAGTTACACAAGTAGTTCCTCAAAGTCTCCAGATTCCTGACAAAGACCAGGGAGACAGAGCATCAGCTGTCTGGGTGAAACGGGTTAACGAAATCATCACATTTACCTCTGTCCTGTTGGGATGGGACACCCGGATTATGGGAAGCTACCACTTGTCCATGGTTGGGGAGTGAAATCAGCCGTCCTTTGAAAAGTCTGAAATGCAATGGGAAAGTATTAATTTCTTTGTTTTTATCTGGGGAGGGGGGATTCTCGGTAACGGATGGAAGATATAAACTCACTGCTTCCCATGTCTGTTGTTGTATAAACTCAGTGATCGGCGCGGGTGTGTTGTCCACGCTTCTGCCTGCGGGATCCAAGTCTATTTCCTGATTGCACTTTCACTTTCGCTTGTGAATGGTCAATGTGCGAACCTGGACAGGGTGAACATAGTGAAGCAGGAACCGATAAAGAGTTTTACAGTGACATCACATTCAAGTCTTTGTCGTTCATCGGATCCCGCAACGCCACCCAGGGCGCACAGGTTAACTCACAAAAAGAGCCCTCTCTGTTGACAATACTATCACCCACGATAAAGAAACATGACGGGACTTTACACCGAGAAAACTCTGTCGCAGTGTTTCACCAGAAAAATTCTGTCGCATTGTTCCATCAGGAAAAATCTGTGGTTTATTCAATTAGAAAATCTGTCACGAGCTTCCGATGACGCCATTGTCCAGAATGTCAGCTTAAATCAACAGCTCCTCCGGAAAAACGCATATTTTGCCCCGTTAATCCATCAATTATAAGATCTTTCGAAAATATCTGAATTGATAACGGGGCGGGGGGGGGGGGGGAAGAATGGAGAAAAAGAATAGAAATAAAAAAAGCACCACTGCGGAGCCAATGGAAGCGAAAGGTACCACGAGCGGCTCTCCTACACGTGCGAGTGGCGGTGAAGCTGACGCGGCGCCTCATTCAGGCAAGCGGCAAATACAATAAGGATTTTGGAAGAGATAAGTGAAGTCCAAAAAAAAAGATATAAAGCAGCAACTCAATGATATAAAGTCAGAGCTTGCCAACGTCAATCAGAAAATAGTCGTGGCAGAGACTCGAATTGGGAAGGTGGAAGATCGTGTGCAAAACGTGGAACAGATACTAAGGTTGACGATAAAAACATTAAATCAACAGGAAAATAAATTTCTTGACCAGGAGGGAAGATCTCGACGGAAAAAATATCAGGATTTATAATGTTCCCGAAGGAGCGGAAGGATTGTCCATGATAGACTTTGTAGAAAAGTTGCTGCGGGAAGCGCTGGAGATTGCCCCGACTCTGGAGATTGAAATCGAGAGGGTGCATCGTTCGCTCGTTCCAAGACCTTCCGGAGGCAGAGAAAGTAAACAGCGATCAATAGTACTGTACTTAGCTTCCTTCGATTCAAGAGCAAGGCGGAGATTCGCCGAGGGCCTAGAGTAAGAAGAGGGTGTTTTGGAACGGGAAGTTAATATACTTTGATCGTGATTATCCCCCGGCGGTCCTACAGAAACGAAAGGAATATTCCGAAGCAAAATGAATATTAAAGCAAGAAAAGATTAAATTCCAAACCCTGCTAAACTGAGGGTATTTTACCAAGAAGGGATACGACTATATCAGACGGTGGAAGAGGCGACTACAGACATGAATAACAGAGGACTGCCCATTAGCGTGGTCAAACCAAGGGTAAGTCTGGCTGAGCAGTTATCCCGATATGCTTGGGAAAAAGTAAGAGAACCGAGAAAGTAGGGGAGGGGAACAGGACGAGAGAAGGATATTAGGAAGAGACTGTGAGTTCTCCGAGGGCAGCCCTCATCTCCTCCAGAAGAGTCATAAGGTTTGGCTGACTTTAAAAGTGATGATAAACTAAACGGAAGCAAAAATAGATGGTGATATACCTATTTCGAGAAATACGTATTATAAGGTGGATTTTATATTACTCATTTTTAAAAAATTAATTCATTCATTCATTCCTTTCCCCCTACCTAAATGAGAATATATACATGGGAGGAATACACAGAGAATTACTTTACAGGTACTGCAGCGGGGGTTCTCAACTCACAGGTAGGAGGGGCTATCCCCCACGGCTAGACATTTCTTCTAGCTCAGCCCTGGGTCATCTAGAGACCCCAGCCTTGGAATCACACCTTAGTTACCTTTTTTAATTATTCATTTTTCTTGGCTCTTATTTGTTCAGGGAGTAGATCAATGAAGTTATATTCTGCAAATTTCAATGATATACTAACAGATAAATACACATGGCTAAGGACAAAGTAAAATTCATTTCCTTTAATGTCAATGGGCTGTTGAATCCATCAAGCACAGTAAAATTCTATCAAAAATGAAAAAAGAACAAGCCCATGTAGTATATTTACAGGAAACTTAAGTGATAATGAGCATGGAAAATTAAAGAGAATGGGCTTCACTAATTTGTTTTTCTCCTCATATAATTCAAAACATAGAAGAGGAGTTGCTATTCTCATCTCAAGCAAGCTAAATTTTAAAAAAGTATTCGAAATGGGAGATAAGGAGGGCAGATATATTCTGGTAAGGGGGAATATAGATGGAAATCCGGTTACTTTATTGAATATATACACAACCCCAGGAAGTGATATTAGTTTCTTCCAGAAAATTACTAATGTTATGGTAATGGAAACAGAAGATCTCTTGATATGTGAGGGAGACTTAAATTTACAATTACAACCAAAGGTAGACTCTTCCAATAGAAAAACTTATGAGACAAAGTCCTTCCATAAGAAAGTTAACACTCTTTTTGAGGATGTTGGTCTAATTGATATATGGAGGGACCTTTTCCCTGACAGAAGGGATTACACTCATTATTCTGCCCCCCATTCTGTATATACAAGAATAGTCTATTTCATAACATTTGGAAAAGATAGAGACAAAATAGTCACCTGTGTAGCTGGGACAATAGATGTAAGTGACCATGCACCTATAAGTTTATGGATTTGTGAAAGGAAAATCATGTCTGATGAATCTCATAGAATTTTTTGAGGATGTAACTAGTAGAGTGGATAGGGGAGAACCAGTGGATGTGGTATATTTGGATTTTCAAAAGGCTTTTGACAAGGTCCCACACAGGAGATTAGTGTGCAAACTTAAAGCACACGGTATTGGGGGTAAGGTATTGGTGTGGGTGGAGAATTGGTTAGCAGACAGGAAGCAAAGAGTGGGAATAAACGGGACCTTTTCAGAATGGCAGGCGGTGACTAGTGGGGTACCGCAAGGCTCAGTGCTGGGACCCCAGTTGTTTACAATATATATTAATGACTTGGATGAGGGAATTAAATGCAGCATCTACAAGTTTGCGGATGACACGAAGCTGGGTGGCAGTGTTAGCAGTGAGGAGGATGCTAAGAGGATGCAGGGTGACTTGGATAGGTTGGGTGAGTGGGAAAACTCATGGCAGATTCAATTTAATGTGGATAAATGTGAAGTTATCCACTTTGGTGGCAAAAATAGGAAAACAGATTATTATCTGAATGGTGGCCGATTAGGAAAAGGGGAGGTGCAACGAGACCTGGGTGTCATTATACACCAGTCATTGAAAGTGGGCATGCAGGTACAGCAGGCGGTGAAAAAGGCGAACGGTATGCTGGCATTTATAGCGAGAGGATTCGAGTACAGGAGCAGGGAGGTACTACTGCAGTTGTACAAGGCCTTGGTGAGACCACACCTGGAGTATTGTGTGCAGTTTTGGTCCCCTAATCTGAGGAAAGACATCTTTGCCATAGAGGGAGTACAAAGAAGGTTCACCAGATTGATTCCTGGGATGGCAGGTCTTTCATATGAAGAAAGACTGGATGAACTGGGCTTGTACTCGTTGGAATTTAGAAGATTGAGGGGGGATCTGATTGAAACGTATAAGATCCTAAAGGGATTGGACAGGCTAGATGCGGGAAGATTGTTCCCGATGTTGGGGAGGTCCAGAACGAGGGGTCACAGTTTGAGGATAGAGGGGAAGCCTTTTAGGACCGAGATTAGGAAAAACTTCTTCACACAGAGAGTGGTGAATCTGTGGAATTCTCTGCCACAGCAAACTGTTGAGGCCAGTTCATTGGCTATGTTTAAGAGGAAGTTAGATATGGTCCTTGTGGCTACAGGGGTCAGGGGGTATGGAGGGAAGGCTGGGTTCAGAGTTGGATGATCAGCCATGATCATAATAAATGGCGGTGCAGGCTCGAAGGGCCGAATGGCCTACTCCTGCACCTATTTTCTATGTTTCTATGTTTCTATATTTATCTGTTGATTTTGACCTACAACCAAAGAACACTATTTGGAAACTAAATTCAAGTCTACTCAATGATCCCTATTTTAACTAACAAATTGAAAAAGAAATTGGTCTTTACTTAGAATTCAATGATAATGGAGAGGTTTCACATCCCATTCTATGGGATACTCTGAAGGCTGTCTTAAGAGGGAAAATTATAGCGATATCTTCACATAAGAAAAAAAAGGAATAAAACATTAGCTGAAGGAACTAGAGAAAAAAAAACACAAATTGAGTTTGCCACAGGATACACTAGAGGAAACTAAAAAATTAGGAATGAAACTAATAGTTTGGCTACAGAAGGAATTAGAAAAAATTTAATGTTTCTGAAACAGAGGCTACGAAAGTGGATCTAAATCTATGAAAATACTGGCGTGGAAACTGAAAAAAAGATAGGAGAAAACAATTCATATAATTAGGGATCCAAGAACAAAAGTGATAAAAAAATAAGCTAAGTGAAATTCATGAAGCTTTTAAAATGTTTTACGAAACTCTATATTCGGGGGTGGGGTCACGTGATGACGTGAGATTGAGACGTGTAAATCCAGCTCTCCCGCAACAAATCAGTAAAGTACCGTTTAAACAAAACAAAGTTAATAAATATTTTTTGAAAACTATTTATAAACTTTGTAAGACTACTTTACGGTATGCCTCCTAAACCGCAACAAAAGAAGTCTGCTGTTGCGAAGCAGCCGCGAGAGGGGAAGAAAAAAGGGCCTACTGCAGCGATGGAGCCTCGGACTCAGGTTGGATCTCCTTCGGTAGAACAGGGAGCAATGGCGGTGGTAACGGGTTCTTCGAAGACAGCCACCGGAAATGCGCATGCGCAAATCGATACAACGCAAACTACAAGAACCGACGGCCACTGCAATTGAAAATGACTCAGAGTCAGAATTGGATTCTGCAGAGAACACATGAGGAAGAGGAGGAAGAATTGGAAGCGATTGGAAGTAAAGAAGATGATAGAGACATAAGAGAGGCTATATTGCAATTAACGGCTGAACTAAGAAAAGTAAGAGAAGAGCTTAGAGATACGAAGATGTGCTATAATAAAGTTATGGAAAGACAGGACAAAATGGATAAGAAGCTTCAAAAGATGGAAAGAGCAATGGGGCATATGAATGATAGAGTGGAAAAAACAGAAAATGATTTGCTTGTCTGGAACTTGGAAAGAAATTGACTCTTGGAGAAAGTGGACATGTTGGAAAATTTCAGTAGACGTAATAATATTAAAATTGTTGGTCTTAAAGAAGGTACGGAGGGAGAAAAACCAATAGAATTTTTTCAAAAATGGATCCCGGATGTTTTGCAAATGGAAGAGGAGGTTCGACCAATTGAAATTGAGCGGGCACATAGAGCTCTAAGACCAAAACCAAAAGATGACCAATATCCACGATCGATTTTAGTAAAATTCTTAAGATTTCAAGACAAGGAAAGGATTCTACAGGCAGCTGCTCGAGCTGCCAAGGATAGAAAAGGGTCATTGATAATTAAAGGGAACAAAGTTTTTTTCTACCCTGATATAAGTTATGAACTTTTGAAGAGAAGGAAGAAATTTAATCCAGTGAAAAAAACCCTATGGGATCATGGTTATCAATTTATACTGCGTTATCCTGCAACCTTGAAGATTTTTTTGCCTGGTGGAGAAAAAAGATTTTTTGATGACTACCAGAAAGCAGAGCAGTTTGTGCGAGATTCTCTGAATATTCACCAGATACAAGAACAAATCCAGGGGAGCGAGATAGATTGAAGATGAAGATTGGGTTAAAGAATGGACTTCTTGGATTTTTGAAGCTGGATGAATGTATAAATATATTATTAATTATACGAGGCGAGTAAGAAAGGTTAAAACTGGAGGAATATTAGTTGGGAATAGTAACATTAATTTTGCCTATATATATATAATTTTTTTTGTTGCGGGGGAGCTGGAAGAAGCACTGATCGATTGCTACGCTAATCGTGTGCAAGCGTGGCTTTTGCCACAACCCGTAAAATGGAGGGGGGTAGTGTTGTGTATCTTTTCATTCACAACATTAGTGGGGGGGGGTATTTTGTTTTTTCTTTTTTTGTATTCTTTCTATCTTTTCTTTTTGCCTGGAAGGTTGGGGGGGAAACACATAGCAACATGGTGAAGTTTAAAGAGATTCCCCAAGGAACTATGAGAGTTGAGAAGATAAGTAATGTTTTAGATTGGAGTAACTTTGTTAAGAATAATGACTAATTTATTGAATTTTTTGAGTTTTAATGTTAATGGGCTTAATGGACCAGTTAAAAGAAAAAGAATCTTAACACATATTAAAAAAATGAAGATAGATTTATCTTTTTTTACAGGAAACGCACCTGACAGAAACAGAACATCAGAAACTAAAGAGAGATTGGGTGGGAAGTGTTGTTGCGGCTTCATTTAATTCAAAAGCGAGGGGAGTAGCAATTTTGATCAATAAAACGTTACCAATTAGAATACAAAATGTAATAACTGATTCTGCGGGGAGATAATGTGATTATACATTGTCAACTTTTTTCTGAATTATGGACTTTTATGAATATTAATGCACCAAACGAAAATGATGCAAAATTCATACAAGAAGCTTTTCTGAATTTGGCGGATGCACATGAAAAAATATTAATTGGAGGAGACTTTAATTTTTGCTTAGACCCAGTCTTAGATAGATCAACCAAGGCTGTTATAAAATCGAAGGTAGTAAATTTAACTTTATCATTGATGAAGGATTTAAATTTGATTGATATATGGAGAAGAATCAATCCTAAAGAAAGAGACTATTCGTTCTACTCCCATAGACATAAAACTTACTCAAGGATAGATTTGTTCCTATTATCAATGCATATTCAACACAGAGTGAAAAATATGGAATATAAAGCAAGAATATTATCAGATCATTCCCCTTTATTAATGACAATAATAATGGCCGATAAGGAAGAAATGGCTTATAGATGGAGATTTAATTCAACATTATTAAAACGTCAAGATTTCTGTGATTTTATGAAAAAGCAGATTCAATTTTTTTTTGGATACAAATTTTCATTCAGTGGATGATAAATTTATATTATGGGATGCGATGAAAGCATATCTTAGGGGCCAGATAATAAGTTATACGTCTAAAATTAAGAAAGAATATATGGCAGAACTAGATCAATTGGAAAAAGAGATTACAAAAATAGAAAAAGAATCTCAAAGATATATGTCAGAAGAAAAACGAAGACAACTTGTTAATAAGAAGTTACAATATAATATGCTTCAGACATATAGAACGGAAAAAGCAATTATAAGAACTAAACAAAGGTATTATGAGTTAGGTGAGAGAGCACATAAAATTCTTGCCTGGCAGTTGAAAACAGAACAAGCTTCCAAAACAATAAATGCAATTAGAACAAGGGCAAATAAAATATCTTATAAACCTCTTGAAATAAATGAAACTTTAAAAAAATTCTATTCTGAATTATATCAATCAGAATCACAAAATGATGTTAATGAGATAGAAAGGTTTTTATCACAAATTTCTCTTCCAAAATTGAATTTGGAAGAACAGAAGGGAGTAGAGCAACATACATCAAAGTTGCTGGTGAACGCAGCAGGCCAAGCAGCATCTGTAGGAAGAGGTGCAGTGGACATTTCAGGCCAAGACCCTTCATCAGGACTAACTGAAGGAAGAGTGAGTAAGGGTTTTGAAAGTTGGAGGGGGAGGGGGAGATCCAAAATGAAAGGAGAAGACAGGAGGGGGAGGGATAGAGCTGAGAGCTGGACAGGTGATAGGCAAAAGGGGATACGAGAGGATCATGGGACAGGAGGTCTGGGAAGAAAGACAAGGGGGGAGGGTGACCCAGAGGATGGGCAAGAGCTATATTCAGAGGGACAGAGGGAGAAAAAGGAGAGTGAGAGAAAGAATGTGTGCATAAAAATGAGTAACAGATGGGGTATGAGGGGGAGGTGGGGCCTTAGCGGAAGTTAGAGAAGTCGATGTTCATGCCATCAGGTTGGAGGCTACCCAGACGGAATATAAGGTGTTGTTCCTCCAACCTGAGTGTGGCTTCATCTTTACAGTAGAAGAGGCCGTGGATAGACATGTCAGAATGGGAATGGGATGTGGAATTAAAACGTGTGGCCACTGGGCGATCCTGCTTTCTCTTGCGGACAGAGCGTAGATGTTCAGCAAAGCGGTCTCCCAGTCTGCATCGGGTCTCGCCAATATATAAAAGGCCACATCGGGAGCACCGGACGCAGTATATCACCCCAGTCGACTCACAGGTGAAGTGATGCCTCACCTGGAAGGACTGTTTGGGGCCCTGAATGGTGGTAAGGGAGGAAGTGTAAGGGCATGTGTAGCACTTGTTCCGCTTACACGGATAAGTGCCAGGAGGGAGATCAGTGGGGAGGGATGGGGGGGACGAATGGACAAGGGAGTTGTGATGTCTTCCTTTTTAAAAGAAAGGGGCGTCCCTTCCTCCACTATCGACTCTGTTCTTAAACGCATCTCCCCGATTTCACGTACATCTGCTCTTTTTTAAAGAAAGGGGCTTCCCTTCCTCCACTATCGACTCTGCTGTTAAACGCATCTCCCCCATTTTACGTACATCTGCTCTTTTTTAAAGAAAGGGGCTTCCCTTCCTCCACTATCGACTCTGCTCTTAAACGCATCTCCCCCATTTCACGTACATCTGCTCTCACTCCATCCTCCCACCACCCCACTAGGAATAGGGTTCCCCTGGTCCTCACCTACCACCCCACCAGCCTCCGGATCCAACATATTATTCTCCGTAACTTCCGCCACCTCCAACGGGATCCCACCACTAAGCACATCTTTCCCTCCCCCCCACTCTGCATTCCGCAGGGATCGCTCCCTACACAGCTCCCTTGTCCATTCGTCCCCCCCATCCCTCCCCTCTGATCTCCCTCCTGGCACTTATCCGTGTAAGCGGAACAAGTGCTGCACATGCCCTTACACTTCCTCCCTTACCACCATTCAGGGTCCCAAACAGTCCTTCCAGGTGAGGCATCACTTCACCTGTGAGTCGACTGGGGTGATATACTGCGTCCGGTGCTCCCGATGTGACCTTTTATATATTGGCGAGACCCGACGCAGACTGGGAGACCGCTTTGCTGAACATCTACGCTCTGTCCGCCAGAGAAAGCAGGATCTCCCAGTGGCCACACATTTTAATTCCACATCCCATTCCCATTCTGACATGTCTATCCACGGCCTCCTCTACTGTAAAGATGAAGCCACACTCAGCTTGGAGGAACAACACCTTATATTCTGTCTGGGTAGCCTCCAACCTGATGGCATGAACATCGACTTCTCTAACTTCCGCTAAGGCCCCACCTCCCCCTCGTACCCAATCAGTTACTCATTTTTATGCACACATTCTTTCTCTCACTCTCCTTTTTCTCCCTCTGTCCCTCTTAATATACCTCTTGCCCATCCTCTGGGTCACCCCCCCCCTGTCTTTCTTCCCGGACCTCCTGTCCCATGATCCTCTCGTATCCCCTTTTGCCTATCACCTGCCCAGCTCTCGGCTCTATCCCTCCCCCTCCTGTCTTCTATCATTTTGGATCTCCCCCTCCCCCTCCAGCTTTCAAATCCCTTACTCACTCTTCCTTCAGTTAGTCCTGACGAAGGGTCTCGGCCTGAAACGTCGACTGCACCTCTTCCTACAGATGCTGCTTGGCCTGCTGCGTTCACCAGCAACTTTGATGTATGTTGCTTGAATTTCCAGCATCTGCAGAATTCCTGTTGTTTGAAGGGATTAGATATGCCTTTTACATTAAAAGAAGTTGAAGAAGCTTTAGGATCACTCCAAAGTAATAAATCTCCAGGAGAAGATGGTTTTCCACCTGAATTTTATAAAAAATTTAAAGATTTATTATTTCCTCTTTTTATGGAACTAATACGTCAAGCAGAAAAAATACATAAACTTCCAGAATCTTTTTCAACAGCGATTGTAATATTATTGCCAAAAACAGACAGAGACCCTATGAAACCAACATCATACAGGCCTATTTCTTTATTGAATACGGATTATAAAATAATAGCAAAAATTTTATCGAATAGATTATCTAAACATTTACCAAAATTAATACATATGGATCAAACAGGATTTATTAAAAATAGACAATTGGCAGATAATGTAACCCGGCTACTCAGTATAATTCATTTGGCACAAGAAAGGGATGAGAAGAGTATAGTAGTAGCTTTGGATGCAGAAAAAGCATTTGATAGATTAGAATGGGATTTTTTATTTAAAGTATTAGAAAAATATGGGTTAGGAACATCTTTTATAAATTGGATTAAAACTTTAAATTCTAACCCTAAAGCTAAAGTAGTGACAAATTCTCAAATTTCAACACCATTCCATTTAAAAAGGTCAACTAGACAAGGTTGTCCATTATCACCTGCTTTATTTTTTACTGGCGATAGAGCCATTAGCAGAACTAATCGGAATTGATCCAGATATTATGGGTTTTAGAGTTAATCAGGAGGAATATTAAATTAATCTTTTTGCCGATGATGTTTTGATCTATTTAACGAACCCACAGCATTCGTTACATAAACTATCTTCTAGATTGGATGAATATGGGAAGGTATCAGGTTACAAAATAAATTGGGATAAAAGTGAAATTTTACCTCTTACTAAAGGAGACTATAGTCAATGTCGATTAGCAACCCAATTTAGATGGCTGGTAAATGGTATAAAGTATTTAGGTATAAGACTTGATAATGATGTAAAGAACTTATATAAATTTAATTATTTACCACTGTTGAAAAAAATTCAAGAAGATTTTGACAAATGGATGATACTACCAATAACATTAGTGGGTAGAGTCAATGTTGTAAAAATGAATATATTTCCTAGATTACAGTATTTGTTTCAAACATTACCAATACAATTGCCACAGAAATTTTTTCAAGAGTTAAATAAATGTGTGAGAAAATTTCTTTGGAAAGGTAAGATGTCAAGAATATCATTGGAAAAATTGACATGTAAATTTGAGTTAGGAGGGTTACAACTTCCAAACTTTAAGAATTATTATAAAGCAAATCAGCTTAGATTTATTGCATCGTTTTTTGATGATCGAAAACCGGCATGGATTAAAATAGAATTAGATAAGATAGGAGAAAATATACCCGAAGATTTTATATATAAATGAGAATCTAAATGGATATGGGAAAAGAAAGAATTTCCTATATTAAAACATTTGATTGATCTATGGAATAAGATAAACGTTGATAATGAAATACAGAAATCTCTATTAGCAAGGAGACCTTTGTTTCAAAACAGACTTATTCCTTTTACAATGGACAATCAACTTTTATATAATTGGTACCAAAAAGGGATTAAATTTATAGGAGATTGTTTTGAACGAGGTGTATTGATGTCATTTGAACAATTAAAGGATAAATATAAAATATCTAATAATACTTTCTTTTGTTACTTTCAATTAAGGGCTTAATTAAAAGGTAAGCTGGGTCAAACAATGTTTTTGCCAAAACCTAATGAAATTGAAATTTTAATTCAAAGAGGGAAAATTAAAAAAAATTATTTCTTGTATGTATAATTTGATTCAAGAACAGGCAATTAAACAAGGAACCTGTAAGTCAAAGCAAAAATGGGAAACAGATTTGAATATTAATATTGATGAAACAAATTGGTCAAGACTCTGTCTTGACAGTATGACAAATACAATAAATGTTCGATTTAGATTAGTACAATATAATTTTTTACACCAATTATATATTACACCACAAAAAATAAATAGATTAAATTCAAATCTATCTGATAAATGCTTTCGGTGTAATCAAGAAATTGGTACTTTTTTACATTCTACTTGGTCTTGTTTTAAAATTCAACCCTTTTTGATAAATTTAAGAGTCTTATTGGAACAAATTACTGGAACTCAACTTCCACATAACCCTGTATTATTTCTATTAGGTGATGTTGAAGGGATAAAACCGAAACTTAAATTGAATAAATATCAGAAAGAATTTATAAAAATTGCATTGGCAGTAGCTAAGAAGACTATAGCAGTTACTTGGAAATCTGATTCGTATTTAAGTATGGATCGTTGGAATAATGAAATGGCTAGTTCTATTCCACTCGAAAAAATTACTTATAATTTAAGAGATAAATATGTAACATTTTTAAATATTTGGCGCCCTTATTTACAAAAGATAGGATGGCATATTTAAGTGCTCCGATAAAGACCTTGGTCGCTTGGGGAAAGTAACGAATAATTATACCAAATTTATTTTGAATCCCACGGAGCATGTGGAAACCTTCCAATACCCAGGTGGTTCTTTTCTTTTTTCTCTCTTTCTTTCTTTTTAGGTAGGACTATATATATGGCGGGGGGGAGGGTAGATTTTATCTTTTCATGTATTCTTTTTGAAAACTCAATAAAAATTATATTAAAAAAAAACTCTATATTCCAAAGTTCCAAGGGGAAACTTAACCCAAATTGACACCTTCCTGAATTCTTTAGAGTTACCCACTTTAAGCAAAGTGCAAAATAAAAAATGACTGCTGACATAACTGAAGTTGAACTAAAAACTGCAATTAAAGGGCTGAAATTAGGCATGTAACCAGGATCAGATGGATATACGGCAGAGTGGTAAAGTGTTTACATAATGATCATAATAATCCAGTTTATTCGGCATAAAATCCGAGTCATATGCACACCATTTAACATTGCAATTCTTAAATGGTGTGCATATGACTCAGATTTTATGCCGAATAAACTGGATGCTAGATTTAAGGACTGGACAGCTAAAGGAATAACAGCTACTTGCAATATAATGAAAGAAGGAACTCTGTTCAGTTTTGAAATGCTCAAAGAGAAACACTTATTAGAAAAATCAGACTTTTACCGGTATTTACAGATGTGACAATATGTTAATAGGACCGTTAAAAATGTAAGCAAGGCAAGTAGATGTGTGATAGAGCTATTTAGAATAGCATATAATTCAGACAATGGTAGTAAAATCATTTCAAGCGTGTATAAGGGTTTGTCAAATCTTAAAACACATTCTACTTAATATATTAAAACAAAATGGGAGAAGGAAGGAAGGAGGGATAACAATATCTGAGGAAGACTGGACAATAATATGGAAGTATCAGTGGAAGTGTACCAGTCCACAGAAATGGAGGGAATTCGTTTGGAAAACCTTGATAAAATATTTTATTACACCCTCTCAGAAATCCCATTGTGGTAGTAACCCCCCTGTTTGCTGGAGAAATTGTGGAAATCAAAATGCAAACCATTATCATATTTGTTGGGAATGCCCCGTTATCAAAGATTATTGAAGTGGGATACATAATGCCCTACAAGACATCTTTAAATATGAGAGTAAGACTATATATTTTGGGTATATACCTCCAGAATGGTTGAAAAAAGATAAGTATTTAATGCTGGTGGCTGGTAAAAAGACCCTTACCAGGAAATGGTTCTCACGGGAGAGCCCAACTCTAAATGTATGGATGAAAATTACAATGAAAATTTACAAAATGGGGAAGATAACAGCATCTGTTAATCACAAGTCGGAACAATTTTATTCATACTGGAAAAAAATGGTTTAAATACATAACACTTCATAGGCCTGATTTTATTCTCACAAGCAATGAATATGTTGTAAAAAAAAGATCACTCCCTACTCTGTACATAGTTTTCTTCTTTCGATTGTTCTTTCTTTCCTCTCCTTTCTATAAGTGTATACCTCAGATAAATATTATGTGGAGATTTGTGACAAATGTGATTACATGATATATATGTACAGTATCTGAAATACGTCTGATGAAAATATTTGATGATGAAATTCAATAAAAACTAAATTACAAAAAAAAAAGAAAATTCTGTCACATTATACTACCAGGGAATGTTGTTAACCTCCAGACCCTATGGGCGAATTCCCATTCCTTCACCTTCCCTGTGAGTCCGTGAACATTGTGCTCAGTCTCCTTGCGGCCCCTCCCCTGTCCAACACGACGGCTTCATCTTTGCTCCCTGATCAAATGATGTTGTCATTAGTAATCCATATCACTCAATCCCATGGAAGCATAAATTGGAAACAGATGTTCTCAGGGAAATATACGGAAGAAATGGGACAAATGTTCAGGGGATATTTGCATGGGGTTCTACGCAGGTATGTTCCAATGAGACAGGGAAAGGATGGTGGGATACAGGAACCGTGGTGTACAAAGGCTGTTGTAAATCTAGTCAAGAAGAAGAGCTAACGAAAGGTGCAAATAACAAAGTAATATAGAGATAAGTCCATAAGATATAGGAGCAGAAGTAGGCCATTCAGCCTATCGACTTTGCTGCATCATTCAATCACGGGCTGATCCATTTCATCCAATCATCCCCATTCCCTTGCTTTCACCCCATACCCTTTGATGCCCTGGCTAATCAAGAACGTATCTATCTCTGCCTTAAATACACCCAATGACTTGGCCTCCATAGCCACTCGTGACAACAAATTCCACTGGTTTATCACCCTCTGATGAAAGTCTTCGCATCTCAGTTCTAAAAGGACGTTGTTCAATCCTGAAATCGTGTCTTCTTGTCCTAGGACCCCCTACCATTGGAAATTGCTTTGCCATACCTAATCAGTTTAGGCCTTTTAACATTTGGAATGTTTCTATGAGATCACCCCTCATTCTCCTGAACTCTAGGGAATACAGACCAAGAGCTGCCAGACATTCTTCATAAGGTAACCCTTTCATTCCTGGAATCATTCTCGTGAATTTTCTCTGAACCTTCTCTAATGTCACTATATCTGCTCTAAAATAAGATGCCCAAAACTTCACACAATACTCCAGGTGTGTTCTCAAGGGTGTCTTATAGAGCCACAACATTGCATCCCTGCTCTTATATTCTATACCTCTAGAAATAAATCCCAACATTGCATTTGCCTTCTTCACAACTGACTCAACCTGGAGGATAACCTTTAGTGTATCTTGCACAAGGACTCCCAAGTCCCTTTGCATCTCTGCATTTTGAATTCTCTCCCCATCTAAATAACAGTGTGCCCGTTTATTTCTTCCACCAAAGTGCAGAACCATATACTTTCCAACGTTGTATTTAATTTGCCATTTCTTTTCCCGTTCCCCTAAACTATCCAAGTGTCTCTGCAGGTTTTCTGTTTCCTCAACAGTATCCGCTCCTGCACTTATCTTTATATCATCGGCAAATTTAGCCACAAATCCATTAATACCGTAGACCAAATCATTGACATACATCGTAAGAAGTAACAGACCCAACACCGACCCCTGTGGAACACCACTGGTAACCGTCAGCCAGCCAGAATAGGATCCCTTTATTCCCACTCCCTGTTTTCTGTCAACCAGCCAATGCTCCACCCATGTTGGTAACCTCCCAGTAATTCCATGGGCTCGTATCTTGCTAAGCAGCCTCATGTGTGTCACCTTCTCAAAGGCCTTCTGAAAATCCAAGTACACCATGTCTACTGCATCTCCTTTGTCCACCCTGCTGTAATTTCCTCAAAGAATTGCAGTAGGTTAGTCAGGCAGGATTTTCCTTTCAGGAAACCATGCTGGGTTTCACCTGTCTTGTCGTGTGGCTCCGGGTATTCCGTAATCTCATCCTTAACAATCGAATCCAACAACTTCCTGACCATTGATATAAGGCTAACAGGTCTATAGTTTCCTTTCTGCTGCCTCCCACCCTTCTTAAATAGTGGAGTAACATTTGCAATTTTCCAGTCATCCGATACAATGCAAGAATCTATGGATTCTTGAAAGATCATCATTAACGCCTCCGCAAAATCTCCAGCTACTTACTTCAAAACCCGAGGGTGCATTCCATCAGGTCCGGGAGATTTATCCACCCTCAGACTACTAAGCTTCCTGAGCACCTTCTCAGTCATAATTTTCACTGCACAAACTTCTCTTCCCTGACACTGTTGAATGTCCGGTATACTGCAGGCATCTTCCACTCTGAAGAATGATGCAAAATACGCATTCAGTTCCTCTGCCATCTCTGCTTCTCTTGTTACAATATCTCTAGCATCATTTTGTATTGGTCCTATATCTACCCTCGACTCTCTTTTACCCTTTATATACTTAAAAATGCTTTCAGTATCTTCTTGAATATTATTTGCCAGCTTCCTTTCATAATTCATCTTTTCCTTCCGAATGATCTTCTTAGTTTCCATCTGTAAGTTTTTAAAAGCTCCCCAATCCTCCAACTTCCCACTAGCTCTGGGTTCATTGTATGCCCTCTCTTTTGCTTTCACTTTGGCTCTGACTTCACTTGTCAGCCACAGTAGTATCCTTCTTCACTTTGAAAATTTCTTCTCCTTTGGAATATATCTGTCTTGCACTTCCCTCATTTTTCACAGAAACTCTAGCCATTGTTGCTCTGCTGTCCTTCCTGCAAATGTCCCTTTCCAGTCAACTTCTGCCAGTTCACCTCTCATGCTATTGTAATTTCCTTTCGTCTACTGAAATACCAACACATTTGATTTTGTTTTTTTCCCTCTCAAATTACAATGTGAACTCAATCATATTGTGATCATTGAGGGTTCCTTAACCTTACGCTCTCTTATGACTTCCAGATCATTGCACAACTCCTAATCCAGCACAGCCAATCCCCTAGTGGGCTGAACAACAAACTGTTCTAAAAAGTCATTCCTTAGTCATTCTACAAATTCTCTTTCTTGAGGTCCAGTACTGACCTGGTGTCCCCAATCCACTTTCATGTTAAAATCCCTAACAATCATCACATCTGGAAGATTATAAGGCTAGCAGAAAGGAGTTTAAGAATGAAATTATGAGAGCCAGAAGGGTCATGAGAAGGCCTTGGATAAGAGGTGACCAATCAAGTGTGACAGTGGAAAAATGTGTATGGAACCGGAGGAGATAGCAGAGGTACTTAATGAATACTTTGCTTCAGTATTCACTATGGAAAAGGATCTTGGCGATTGTAGGGATGACTTACAGTGGACTGAAAAGCTTGAGCATGGAGATATTAAGAAAGAGGATGTGCTTGAACTTTTGGGAAGCATCAAATTGTATAAGTCACCGAGACCGGATGACATGTACTCCAGACTACTGTGGGAAGCGAGGGAGGAGATTGCTGAGCCTCTGGCAATGATCTTTGCATCATCAATGAGGATGGGAGAGGTTCCTGAGGATTGGAGAATTACGGATGTTGTTCCTTTATTCAAGAAAGGGAGTAGAGATAGCCCAGGAAATTATAGACCTGTGAGTCTTATTTTAGTGGTTGGCAAGTTGGTGGAGAAGATCCTGAGAGGCAGGATTTATGAATATTTGGAGAGGCATAATACAATTAGGAATCATCAGCATGGCTTTGTGAAAGTCAGGTCGTGCCTTACGAGCCTGATTCAATTTTTTGAGGATGTGACTAAACACATTGATGAAGGTAGAGCCAGTATATGTAGTTTATATGCAAGACATTTGATAAGGCACCCCAAGCAAGGCTTCTTGAGAAAGTAAGGAGACATGGGATCCAAAGGGACATTGCCTTGTGGATCCAGAACTGGCTTGCCCACAGAAGGCAATAAGTGGTGGTTGACGGGTCATATTCTGCATGGCTGTCAGTGGCCAGCGGTGTGCCTTAGGGTTCTGTTTTGGGACCCTTACTCTTCGTGATTTTTATAAATGACCTGGATGAATAAGTGGAAGGATGGGTTAGTAAATTTGCTGATGACACAAAAGGTAGGGGTGTTGTGGATATGTGGAGGACTGTCAGATGTTACAGTAGGACATCAATGAGATGCAAATCTGGGCTGAGAAGTGGCAAAAGAAGATCAACCCAGATAAGTGTGAGGTGGTTAATTTTAGAAGGTCAAATATGATGGCAGAATATAGCATTAATGGTAAGACTCTTGGCAGTGTGAAGGATCAGAGGGATCTTGAGGTCCGAGACCAAAGGACACAGAAATCTGCTGCACAGGTTTACTCAGTGGTTAAGAAGGCATATGGAGCATTGGCCTTCATCAACCATGGGATTGAGTTTAAGAGCCGAGAGGTAATTTTACAGCTATATCGGACCCCAGTCAGATCCCACTTGAAGTATTGTGCTCAATTCTGGTTGCCTCACTACAGGAAGGACATGGAAACCATAGAAAGGGTGCAGAGGAGATTTCAAAGGATGTTGCCTAGATTGGGGAGCATGCCTTATGAAAATAGGTTGAGTGAACTCAGCCTTTTTTTACTTGGAGCGATGGAGGATGAGAGGAAACCTGATAGAGGTGTACAAGATTATGAGAGGCATTGATCATGTGGATAGGTAGAGGCTTTTTCCCAGGGCTAAAATGGCTAGCACGAGAGGGCATATTTTTAAGGTGCTTGGAAATAGGTACAGAGGAGATGTCAGGGGTAAGTTTTTTATACAGAGTTGTTAGTGCATGGAACAGGCTGCCAGCGGCGGTGGTGGAGGTGGAAACGACAGGGTCTTTTAAGAGACTCCTGCATAGGTATATGGAGTTTAGTGAAATAGAGGGCTATGGCTAATCCTAGGTAATTTCTATGGTAAAGACATGTTCAACACAGCTTTGTGTTTCGAAGGGTCTGTATTGTGCTCTAGGTTTTCTATGTTTCTATGTTTCTAGATCATTCCTTCCCATGGAAGCAGTGGTTTCCCAGAGTCATGTGCACCTAGCCTGAGAATGGAGGAATCACTTCAAATAAGAAGTGGGTGAGGACTGTGGAAATGGACAACTCCAATGACTTCACTCTTGCCTTTTCCTGGAAGGAATATGAGATTGTTTTCCAACCTACATTTTGTGAATCATGTTATGAACAGCTTTTTCTCAGGAATATATGGAGTCATAGAGAGGTACAGCACAGAAACAGGACCTTCAGTCCTTCTAGTCCATGCTGAAACTATTTAAACTGTCTAGTTCCATTGATTTTCACTGGGACTATAGCCCTCAAAATCTCTATTTTACATGTATCTTTCCAAACTTCTCTTCAAAATTGAAATTGAACTCACATGCATCACTTGTGCTGGCAGCTCATTCCACACTCTCTCAAACCTCTGAGAGAAGAAGTTTCCCCTCATGTTCTTTCAACTTCTCTTCTTTCACACTTAACCCATAACTTCTGGTTGTTGACCCACCAAACCTCAGTGGAAAAATCCTGCTTGATTTACCCTATATATACCCCTCATAATTTTGTATACCTCCATCAAATCTTCTTTCAATCATCTATGTTCTAAGAATACTGTCCTAACCTAGTCAATTCTCCTTATAACTCAGGTGCTCCAGACCTGGCAACATGCTTGTAAATTTTGTCTGTACTCTTTCAGGTGTGATGGAGTCCTAAATTACGCCTATGAATTGTGCTCGATTACCCCTATGAACTGTGCTTTTGAAAAGAGAGAGAGAGAGTTATCTAACACCAACATTTTGTTTTGAAAAGAGAGAGATAAAGAGAGAGAGACGAAGACTAACTTTTGGACTGTCTCTTTAAGGCACGACTAACTTTTGGATTTCTGCTGAGTTGGAGAGAGAGGGCACCGAGCAGCTTGTAAGTCGCTATGGTAACCGAGGGCGGCGTTATTTGATGGACAATCATAGTTATGATTTTTACGCAGGGTGTTTATACCTTCTCCAAGGACATTTGCCTCCTAGTACACTCTTACACAGACAAAGGAAGGAGGAGTTATTTGAATGACAGTTGGTACTCAGTACGGTGAGATAAATAGGTCAGATGATAGACCTCAGGCACATGTTTTTGGACACTGAATTAGCTTTGTTGCACCCACAGAAAAAGTGGGTTTTTTGGAGGATCGATCAGGCCGATCGATCAGTGGCTCTTGCAGTGAGAAAAGGGAGTGACCGGTTGGGATTTGTCCATGTGTCCACCCTTGCCTGGGTTGATGATTCCATCACAGAAAAACGGTCTCCTTTGTTGTGGACACAGTCGGTGACTTTTAAAGGATTTTGGAGGACAACAGGAAGATCGATGGTGTCAGCTCATCTGAAGACTCAGATCTCTCCCTCTCTCTCTCCATCACAACTCAACTCAATACCACGAACTGAACTGAACTTTACTTATTGTCATAAGACTATCTATTTACCCCTAGACTTGAAGAAGCTTGGTTTTCCTATATATTCCACACTTACTTATACATAATCATTGCTAACCTGTTTGATTTATCTGCATTTATATTACTGTATTGCGTAGTTACTAATAAATATTATTAGTTTATTGCAAAACTGGACTTCAAAGTGTTTTCCATTTCTGCTGATTCTTTAACCCGTCACGGGTTACATGACAAAACTGGGGGCTCGTCCAGGATATGAATAAATTGGTTGGGAAGCTTGTTTGAATTGATTAGGGAAAACCCCTTTTGATTTGCTTGTGTGGAAATACAGCAGAAATGAATGTTAGTGTTGAGAAGTTTCTGTTGGAACCAACCCCTGAAGCGCTGGATGATGCTACGAGGAATGTGCTGTTGGCAATCGCTCAAAAGTTAAGACGAAAGGTGACCACTAAAATGAGGACAGCTCAGATACAGACGGTAATAGCCCAGCATTATATAGCTAAGGGAACATTTGATGAGGAGGCGTTAGAGTTATTCGCTGAATGTAAGGTGCTTACTGAGGCTGTGATTCAGTTGCGATTGAAATTGAAATTAAAACAGCTCGAGGCTGATGAAGCAGAAAGGCAGAGGATCCATGGCGCTAGAGAAAGCAGAAAGACAGAGACAGTTTAAAAGGGAGATGCGGCATCTGAGAGGTTTAGTGTCAGACCCTGATGATTTTTACAGCTCGGAAGGGCTTGTGTTGTGTGAGGAATTTAAAAGTTGTGTCCCCTATGATGTAAGGGCATACCTGGATGCAGAGGATGCCACCACCCTGCGGGGGTCTGCTAAGAAAGCAGATGAAGAGGTTTTAACCCACGAGTTTGAGTTTACTCCAGATGAGAGTTACCCAGAGAGTAGTTGGGAGGTTCAGGGTGACCTTGAATTTGAAACTGGGACAAGTGATGACAGACCAGAAGAGGCAGCTGTCCCGATTGCCTGTGTTCAGGTTGTGGAAGTACCTCTGAATTCACAGGATTCTGAACCTTGTGTTGAAGCTCAGTTAAAGTCTGAGGTGTCTGACTTGGTTGGAAAGGAATGTAGTTTTTTTGTGTCAGATGATCTTAGTTCAGTGAATAAGGGGTTAACCTTGCTACCAGAGGAATGTGAGGATTCTCAGTCACTTGTATTAGACAGTGAGCTAAAAGTTAATGATGAGGTGAAAACTTATGAGGTCGATGTTGCTGAAAATAAGGAGAAAGTGCTGTTCCTGGACTACTGAGTAAAGTGCTGGGAAAAGTTGGATTGGTTGCATGACCTTTGACCCTGCTTGCAGAACAAACGCTTGCTGAGGAAAGATGTGCTACTCTGTTGAATTTTGTTTAGACATTTGGAGGTACACACTTGCAAGGTTATGATGTTGTGAAGAAGAAGAATTGTTATGGTTTTGGGGTGGAAGTTGTTATGGAGACAAGTTGAAGTGAAGTAATCAGATGAATGGATTGTTTGGTCTCTTCCACAATGTATACGTGGTTCTTATAAGCCTGGTAATGGTGCTAAGTTTAGTAAACAATGGAGGAGTGTTGACATAGGTTGATATAGCTGTTCAACTGATGAGAAAAGCTGCTGCTGAGAATTCACACAGAAAGACTGACGTTTATCTCACATGCGCAGATAATCGAAGCATCTTTAGGAAGCCTGTTGAGGCCTATGATAGCAAAACCAGAGGTTTAAATTATGATGATGTGTCACAGACTTTTCTACCTTCCAGATTTCAGCAGGACTTAGAGGGTAGTACAGCTGATGAGAGTAAGGTGTATGAGGAAGGTTTGTCTTTATTAAGGAAGGAATATATAGAGGAACAGAAGCGAGATTCTGAAATGGTGGCTTTAAAGGAGATAGCTCTCACAGGAGAGAAGGTTCAGAGAGAGTCAGTAGATTATTATCTTAAAGATGGTGTGTTAATGGGGAAGTGGAGTCCTGCCACTGTGCATGCAAGTGAGGACTGGGTAATTGAACATCACGTGGTGAACCCTCTACTATCACTCTCTGGCTTCTCCCACAAAACCAATGTCTTACCCAATTTACTACCTCATCTGGAATACCAAGTAACTGAACCTATTTGACCAGCCTCCCATGCGGGACCTTGTCAAATGCCTTACTAATGTCCATGCAGACAACATCCACTGCCTTGCCTTCATCATCTTTCCCCCTGGTAACTTCCTCAAAAAACTCTATAAGATTCGGTAGATATGACCTGCCATGCAGACTATCCTTAATCAATCCATGTCTATCCGAATACCTCTATATCCAGCTCCTTACAATACCTTCCTGTCACGCCCTGGAGATTTATCCACCTTGATTTGCCTCAAGGTAGCAAATACGTCCATGAATTTGATGCCACTTTGCCTCACTTCTATAAACTCTGTACCTGTCTCCTGAGTAAATATAGATGTAAAGAATTTATTTGAGATCTTCCCCAGCTATTTTGGCTCCACACATGGATTACCATTCTGGTCTTCCAGAGGACCAATTTTGTCCCTTGGATCAAAGCAGTTAAAAATGGACAGTGAGACCCCTACTGTTGATCTACTTGAATGGAGATCAAGATCTGTAAGGTAGATGGCCTTGTAGCACAGTGAGAAATTGTTAGGTATGACGCTGTGAGCATCACTAAGTCATGGCTGAAAGAAAATCATAGTGGAAAGCGAAACATCCCAGAATACACATTGTATAAAAAGGACGGCGGGGTAGGCAGAGGGACCAGTGTGACTCTGTTAGTGGAAAATAAACTCAAATCCTTAGAAAGAGGTGACATAGGATCAGAAGATGTTGAATCCTTGTGAGTGGAGTTAAGAAACTACAATGTTAAAAAAAAGAACCTGCTGGGAGAGATATAAAGGTCTCTAAACATAGCCAGCACGTGGGTTACACATTACAACAGGAAATGGAAAAGATAAGTCAAAAGAGGAATGTTACAATAGTCACTGGGGATTTCAATACGCAGGCAGATTCCAGTAAGATAACAGCGTGTTCAGTAGCAGTGGCTTCTACAGGATCACCAAGAGGTGCTACTGTCATATTTAATCATATTTTCAACAGTCACAAGACTCTGCTATATATTAAGAACATAAAGTACCACAGCCGACCCCACCAGCGAGTTGCTCACTATGGAGAAAATGAAGGGGCTGCACAATGTGTTGCTGCCTGAGTCGAAGGAGGTGTATATTTGGTCACTTTTCTTGTGATCGCAAGACCCGTTTGGACATTGTTAACGTTGAATGCCTTCTGTTGAATTTACTGACTTATTGACGGACTGCTGGGTTGGATGGTCGAGGTGACAAGTGGTCTCAGTCATAGTGAGGACTAGGCCTCAAGCCAAGGTGTCATCTCTTTACAGCCGTCAGGAGAGAGGCATCGGAGGCATTGATTACACCGGGGGGCGGTGTCACAGGCGGCCAGGCTGGAGTCGGTACTGTTGCCTCCTCCCCCAGTGTTCCGTCAGCAGAGGACAAGCTCTGTTGTGGATGACGGCAGGTTTCACTGGCATTCAATGGTACCAATGACATAGGTAGGAAAAGGGAAGATGTCCTGAAAACAGACTACAGGGAGTTAGGAAGGAAATTGAGAAGCAGGACCGCAAAACTAGTCATCTCAGGATTACTGCCTGTGCCACGCGACAGTGAGTATAGGAATAGAATGAGGTGGAGGATAAATACGTGGCTGAGGGATTGGAGCAGGGGGCAGGGATTCAGATTTCTGGATCACTGGGACCTTTTTTGGGGCAAGTGTGACCTGTACAGAAAGGACGGGTTGCACTTGAATCCCAGGGGGACCAATATCCTGGCGGGGAGGTTTGCTAAGGCTACTGGGGAGCGTTTAAACTAGAATTGTTGGGGGGTGGGAACCGAACTGAAGAGACTGGCGTAGAGGTGGTTCTCTCACAAATAGAGAAAGCTTGGAGACAGTACGTGAGGGAGGATAGACAGGGGACAGAGAAGGGACGCGCTCAGACTGACGGTTTGAAATGTGTCTATTTTAATGCAAGGAGTATTGTGAACAAAGCAGATGAGCTTAGAATGTGGATCAGTTCTTGGAGCTATGATGTGGTGGCCATTACAGAGACTTGGATAGCTCAAGGACAGGAATGGTTACTTCATGTGCCGGGTTTTAAATGTTTCAGAAAGGACAGGGAGGCAGGCAAAAGAGGTGGGAGCATGGCGCTTTTGATGAGAGATAGTGTCATGGCTGCAGAAAAGGTGGACATCATGGAGGGATTGTCTACGGAGTCTCTGTGGGTGGAAGTTAGGAAGAGGAAGGGGTCAATAACTTTACTGGGTGATTTTCATAGGTCGCCCAATAGCAACAAGGATATCGAGATGCAGACAGGGAAACAGATCCTGGAAAGGTATAATAATAAGAGTTGTTGTGATGGGAGATGTTAATTTCCCAAACATCGATTGGCATCTCCCTCGAGCAAGGGGTTTAGATGGAGTGGAGTTTGTTTGGTGTATTCAGGAAAGTTTCTTGACACAACATGCTTACAAGAGGAGAGACTGTACTTGACTTGGTATTGTGAAATGAACCTGGATAGGTGTCAGAGCATTTTGGAGATAGTGATCATAATTCTATCTCCTTTACTATAGAGTTGGAGAGAGGAAGGAACAGACAAGTTAGAAAAGCGTTTAATTGGAGTAAGGGGAATTATGAGGCTATCAGGCAGGAAATTTGAAGCTTAAATTGGGAACAGATGTTCACAGGGAAAAGTATTGAAGAAATGTGGCAAATATTCAGAGGATATTTGTGTGGAGTTCTGTATGGGTACATTCCAATGAGACAGGGAAGTTATGGTAGGGTATAGGAATCATGGAGTACAAAGGCTGTAATAAAGGTAGTCAAGAAGAAAAGAAAAGCTTACAAAAGGTTCAGAGATATAGGTAATGTTAGAGATCTAGAATATTATAAGGCTAACAGGAATGAGTTTAAGAAAGAAATTAGGAGAGCCAGAAGGGGCCATAAGAAGGCCTTGGTGAGCAGCATTAAGGAAAATCCCAAGGCATTCTTATTTTATATAAATGTGAATTGGCGGTTGATGAATTTTCTTCTTTACACATATAGATGATCGTAAGACGTATTGCTCTGGGAGTTGCTTCCAAAGGGATTTTTTTTTTCTTTTTCTTTCTCTTGTAGTTAATGTTTTTTTTCTTTTAGTTAAGTTGGGGTTCTTTCTTTTCCTTCCTTTATAATTTTTTTTCATTATCATTTATTATTCTTTTTTGATAAGTCTCGTTTTCTTCAGGTTTATGAACTGTGTGTGTATATATATATATATATATCTCAATTTGTTGAAGTCTTATATCACTTTATAGCTGTAGAAGATTATGTATCAATAAAAATATTTTAAAAATAAAAAAAAAGACGTGAAAGAATAGAATCTTTCAAGTGTGACAGTGGAAAGTGTGATGGAACCAGAGGAAATAGCAGAGGTACCTAATGAATACTTTGCTTCCGTATTCACTGTGGAAAAGGATCTTGGTGATTATAGGGATGACTTGCAGTGGATTGAAAAGCTTGAGCATATAGATATTAAGAAAGAGGATGTGCTGAGCATTTGGAAAGCATCAAGTTGGATAAGTCACTGGGACCGGATGAGATGTACACCAGGCTAATGTGGGAGGTGAGGAAGGAGCTTACTAAGCCTCTGGCAATGACCTTTGCATCATCAATGGGGACGGGAGAGTTTCTGGAGGATTGGAGGGTTGCGGCTGTTGTTCCTTTATTCAAGAAAGGGAATGGAGATAGCCCAGGAAATTATAGAACGGTGTGTCTTACTTCAGTGGTTGGTAAGTTGATGGAGAAGATCCTGAGAGGCAGGATTTATGAACATTTGGAGAGATATAATATGATTAGGAATAGTCAGCATGGCTTCGTCAAGGGCATGATGTGCCTTATGAACCTGATTGGATTTTTTGAGGATGTGACTAAACACATTGATGAAGGAAGAGCAGTAGATGTAGTGTATATGGATTTCAGCAAAGCATTTGATACAAGGCTTATTGAGAAAGTAAGGAGGCATGGGATCCAAGGGGACATTTCTATGTGGATCCAGAACTGGCTTGCCACAGGAGGCAAAGTGTGTTTGTAGATGGCTCATATTCTGCATGGCGGTTGGTGACCAGTGGTGTGCCTCAGGGATCTGTTCTGGGACCCTTTATAAATGACCTGGATGAGAAAGTGGAGGGATGTGTTAGTAAGTTTGTTGATGGCACAAAGGTTGAAGGTGTTGTGGATAGTGTGGAGGGCTGTCAGAGGTTACAGCGGGACATTGATAGAATGCAAAACTGGGCTGAGAAGTGGCAGATGGACATCAACCCAGATAAGTGTGAAGTGGTTCATTTTCGTGGGTCAAATATGATAGCAGAATATAGTATTAATAGTAAGACTCTTGGAAGTGTGGAGGATCAGAGGGATCTTGGGGTCCGAGTCCATAGGACGCTCAAAGCAGCTGTGCAGGAAAGAAGGCATCCGATATCTTGGCTTTCATCAATCGTAGAATTGAATTTAGGAGCCGGGAGGTAATGTTGCAGCTATATGGGACCTGGTGAGACCCCACTTGGAGTACTGTGCTCAGTTCTGGTCGCCTCACTAAAGGAAGGATGTGGAAGCCATAGAAAGGGTGCAGAGGAGATTTACAAGGATGTTCAAGCCACTCACATCAAAGTTGCTGGTGAATGCCGCAGGCCAGGCAGCATCTCTAGAAAGAGGTATAGTCGATGTTTCGGGCCGAGACCCTTCGTCAGGACTAGCTGAAAGAATAGTGAGTAAGAGATTTGAAAGTGGGAGGGGGAAGGGGAGATCCAAAATGATAGGAGAACACAGGAGGGGGAGGGATGGAGCCAAGAATTGGACAGTCGATTGGGAAAAGGGATATGAGAGGATCATGGACTGGAGGCCTAGGGTGAAAGAAAAGGGGAGGGGGAGAAACCCAGAGGATGGGCAAGGGGTATAGTGAGAGGGACAGAGGGAGAAAAAGGAGAGAGAGAAAAAGAATGTGTGCATATAAATAATGGATGGGGTACGAGGGGGAGGTGGGGCAATAGTGGAAGTTTTGCGTTTACAAGGATGTTGCCTGGATTGGGGAACATGCTTTATGAGAATAGGTTGAGTGAACTTGGCCTTTTCTCCTTGGAGCAACGGAGGTTGAGAGGTGACCTGATAGAGGTGTACAAGATGACTAGAGCCATTTGTCATGTGGGTAGTCAGAACCTTTCTCCCAGGGCTGAAACGATTGCCACAAGAGGACACAGGTTTAAGGTGCTTGGGAATAGGTACAGAGGAGATGTCAGGGGTAATTATTTTATGCAGAGAGTGGTGAGTGCATGGAATGGGATGTCGGCAATGGTGGTGGAGGTGAATACGATAGGGTCTTTTAAGAGACTTTTGGTTAGGTACATGGAGCTTAGAAAAATAGAGGACTATGCGTAAGCCTAGAAATTGCTAAGGTAGGGACATGTTCGGCACAAATTTGAGGGCCAGTGGGCCCGTATCGTGCCATAGGTTTTCTATGTTTCTATGACTCAGGGCCTCAGGCCATGATGTCGTCCATTTACATTCACCAGGAGAGAGGCATTGGAGCTGGTGTGCTCCACTGGGGGCAGTGTGGCACAGCATCCAGGCTTGATTTGTGCTGCCTCCCGTACGCTGTGTTCACTTATCTGGTAATGAACTCAGGGTCTGGACTATATTGAGTGTTTGTATTTTACTGTTATACAATAGGTTCTTGCTATCTTGTATATTTGATAGAAGACAAGCTCTTTTGCGGTTGTCTGCATATTTTGGCGTGATTTGGTGCCTTGAGTTTGGATTATTTTAGAGAGTGGCTGTATCATTCTATGCTATCTGTGTTATGTGTGCTTTGTGCTGTGTATGACTGTTGGTGCTGTGTTTTTCACCTTGGCCCCGGAGTAACACTGTCTTATTTGGCTGTACTCATGAATATTCATGTATGGTTGAATGACAATTAAACTTGTATTAAATTAATTGATTGGGAAAATCAGGTTGATTCTGGATCCCAGGAGACAGGATTTGTAGAATATATTTGAGATGGCTTTTTACAGAACCTTGTGTTCAAACCATGAGTGGAAAGGCTATTCTGGATTGGGCATTATGTAATGAACTGGTTTTGATTTGGGAGTTTAAGATAAAGGAACTCTTAGAAGACAGTAATCACAAAATGATAGAACTCACCCTGCAATTTACAAGGAAGTAGTTAAAGTCAGATTACAGTAGAGTGAAAGGAATTATAGAGGCATGAGAAAGGAGCTGGCCTTTCTCCATTGGAAGGGAACACTACCAAGGATGATGCCAAAGCGGCAATAGCTGGAATTTTTGGGAACTTTTGGAAAGTCACTGGGCAGATACATCTCAAAGATATATTACACAGGCAGGATAAAGAAACTGTGGCTGACAAAGGAAGTCAAAGACAACATAAAAGAACAGAGAGGACATGTAATGGAGAAATATTAGCAAGAAGATAATGGATTGGGATGCTTTTAAAAACCAACAAAAAAGCCATAAGGATAGAAAAGATGAAGGATGAAGGTAATCTGGCCAATAATATCAAAGAGGATACCAAGAGATATTTTTAGATATATAAAGAGTGAAAGAAAGGTGAGAGTAGATATTGCTCCCTGGAAAATGATGCTGAGAGGTAGTAATGTGGGATAAGGAAATGGCAGATTAACTGAAAAGTAAGTATTTTTCATCAGTATTTACTGTGGAAGAAACTAACAGTATGCTAACAGTTCGAGAGTTCCAGGGGGCAGAGAGTTGCTATTACTAGGGAGAAACCACTTTGGAAGATGACTCGAAGAAGGAAGTCTGAGAATCGGGGCAGGAGTGCGGAGGAAGCCATTTTTGAATTTTTTGTTTTTTTTTCCATCGGCGTTCAGAGAGGCGGGACTGCGCAGGCGTGTGACATCGGGCAGTGAAGCGTGGAAGATTTAAAAGGAACAGAGCCTCATACGGCAGGCAGCGTAGTTTGCGGGCGGCGGAGTGAGCAGGGAGCAGAGTGAAGGCTTAAGGGCTTCGGCTCAACGGGCTTAGGCGGAAACAGGCGAGGCGAGGAAAGTTTGGTATTCATTTTTTGTTGTTATTTGAGGAGGGGGGCAGTATGAGTGTGAGGGCAGTTTGTTGTTCTCGGTGCCAGATGTGGGAGGCCCTGGAGTCTCCAAGCCTCCCGGACATTGCATCTGCCCCAGGTGCGCCGAGATGCAGCTCCTAAGGGACCGCGTTACGGAACTGGAGCTGCAGCTCAATGACCTTTGTCTGGTCAGGGAGAGTGAGGAGTTGTTAGAGGAGTTACAGGCAGGTGGTCACACCGGGGCCACGGGAGGCAGACAAATAGGTCACGGTTAGGAGGGGGAAGGGGAAGAGTCAGGTAATAGAGAGTACCCCAGTGGCTGTGCCCCTTGACAATAGGTACTCCTGTTTGAGTACTGTTGGGGGGGACAGCTTACCTGGGGGAAGCGACAGTGGCCGTGCCTCCGGCACAGAGTCAGCTCAGAAGGATAGGGAAAGGAAGAGGGGGGCAGTTGTAATAGGGGACTCGATAGTAAGGGGGTCAGATAGGTGATTCTGTGGACGCAGTCCAGAGACCCGGATGGTAGTTTGCCTCCCTGGTGCCAGGGTCCGGGATATTTCTGATCGTGTCCAAGATATCCTGAAGTGGGAGGGTGAGGAGCCAGAGGTCGTGGTACATATAGGTACCAATGACATAGGTAGGAAAAGGGATGAGGTCCTGAAAGGAGAATATAGGGAGTTAAGAAGGGAGTTGAGAAAAAGGACTGTAAAGGTAGTAATCTCGGGATTACTGCCTGTGCCACGCGACAGTGAGAGTAGGAATGCGATGAGGTGGAGGATAAATGCATGGCTGATGGATTGGAGCAGGGGGCAGGGATTCAAGTTTTTGGATCATTGGGACCTCTTTTGGCGCGGGTGTAACCTGTACAAAAAGGACGGGTTACACTTGAATCCTAGGGGAACTAATATCCTGGTGGGGAGATTTACGAGGGCTACTGAGGTGACTTTAAACTGGAATGGTTGGGCGGTGGGAATCAAATTAAAGAGACTAGGAGAGAGGAGGTTAGTTCATAACAGGGGGATGGGAACAAGTGCAGAGAGACAGAGGGGTGTAAAATAAGGGTAGAAGCAAAAAGTAGTAATGTGAAAGTAAAAGTGGCAGGCCGACAAATCCAGGGCAAGCATCAAAAAGGGCCACTTTTCAACATAATTGTATAAGGGCTATGAGTGTTGTAAAAGCGAGCCTGAAGGCTTTGTGTGTCAATGCAAGGAGCATTCGTAACAAGGTGGATGAATTAAAAGTGCAGATTGTTATTAATGAATATGATATAGTTGGGATCACAGAGACATGGCTCCAGGGTGACCAGGGATGGGAGCTCAACATTCAGGGATATTCAATATTCAGGAGGGATAGACATGAAAGAAAAGGAGGTGGGGTAGCATTGCTGGTAAGAGAGGAGATTAATGCAATAGAAAGGAAGGACATAAGCCGGGAGGATGTGAAATCGATATGGGTAGAGCTGCATAACACTAAGGGGCAGAAAACGCTGGTGGGAGTTGTGTACAGGCCACCTAACAGTAGTAGTGAGGTTGGGAATGGTATTAAACAGGAAATTAGAAATGTGTGCAATAAAGGAACAGCAGTTATAATGGGTGACTTCAATCTACATGTAGATTGGGTGAACCAAATTGGTAAGTGTGTTGAGGAAGAGGATTTCTTGGAATGTATGTGGGGTGGATTTCTGAACCAACCTGTCGAGGAAGCAACTAGAGAGCAGGCTATTCTAGACTGAGTATTGAGCAATGAGGAAGGGTTAATTAGCAATCTTGTCATGAGAGGCCCCTTGGGTAAGAGTGACCATAATATGGTGGAATTCTTTATTAAGATGGAGAGTGACATAGTTAATTCAAAAGCAAAGGTTCTGAACTTAAAGAAGGGTAACTTTGAAGGTATGAGACGTGAATTAGCTAAGATAGATTGGCAAATGACACTTAAAGGGATGACGGTGGATATGCAATGGCAAGCATTTAAAGGTTGCATGGATGAACTACAACAATTGTTCATTCCGGTTTGGCAAAAGAATATATCAAGGAAGGTAGTGCACCCGTGGCTGACAAGGGAAATTAGGGGTAATATCAATTCCAAAGAAGAAGCATACAAATTAGCCAGAAAAAGTGGCTCACCTGAGGACTGGAAGAAATTCAGAGTCCAGCAGAGGAGGACAAAGGGCTTAATTAGGAAGGGAAAAAAGATTATGAGAGAAAATTGGCAGGAAACATAAAAACTGACTGTAAAAGCTTTTATAGATATGTGAAAAGAAAAAGATTGGTTCAGACAAATGTAGGTCCCCTACAGACAGAAACAGGTGAATTGATTATGGGGAGCAAGGACATGGCAGACTAATTGAATAATTACTTTGGTTTTCTCTTCACTGAAGAGGACATAAATAATCTTCCGGAAATAGTAGGGACAGAGGGTACAGTGAGATGGAGGAACTGAGGGAAATACATGTTAGTAAAGAAGTGGTGTTAGGTAAATTGAAGGGATTAAAGGCGGATAAATCCCCAGGGCCAGATGCTCTGCATCCCAGAGTGCTTAAGGAAGCAGCCCAAGAAATAGTGGAAGCATTTGTAATAATTTTTCAAAACTCTTTAGATTCTGGACTAGTTCCTGAGGATTGTAGGGTGGCTAATGTAACCTCACTTTTTAAAAAAGGAGGGAGAGAGAAACCGGGGAATTGTAGAGGGGTTAGCCTGACATCGGTGGTGGGGAAAATGCTAGAGTCAGTTATCAAAGATGTGATAACAGCACATTTGGAAAGCAGTGAAATCATCGGACAAAGTTAGCATGGATTTGTGAAAGGAAAATCATGTCTGACGAATCTCATAGAATTTTTTGAGAATGTAACTAGTAGAGTGGATAGGGGAGAACCAGTGGATGTGGTATATTTGGATTTTCAAAAGGCTTCTGACAAGGTCCCACACAGGAGATTAGTGTGCAAACTTAAAGCACACGGTATTGGGGGTAAGGTATTGATGTGGATAGAGAATTGGTTGGCAGACAGGAAGCAAAGAGTGGGAATATACGGGACCTTTTCAGAATGGCAGGCAGTGACTAGTGGGGTACCGCAAGGCTCAGTGCTGGGACCCCAGTTGTTTACAATATATATTAATGAATTAAATGAGGGAATTAAATGCAGCATCTCCAAGTTTGCGGATGACACGAAGCTGGGCGGCGGTGTTAGCTGTGAGGTGGATGCTAAGAGGATGCAGGGTGACTTGGATAGGTTAGGTGAGTGGGCAAATTCATGGCAGATGCAATTTAATGTGGATAAATGTGAGGTTATCCACTTTGGTGGCAAAAACAGGAAAACAGATTATTATCTGAATGGTGGCCGATTAGGAAAAGGGGAGGTGCAACGAGACCTGGGTGTCACTATACACCAGTCATTGAAAGTGGGCATGCAGGTACACCAGGCGGTGAAAAAGGTGAATGGTATGCTGGCATTTATAGTGAGAGGATTCGAGTACAGGAGCAGAGAGGTACTACTGCAGTTGTACAAGGCCTTGGTGAGACCACACCTGGATGATTGTGTGCAGTTTTGGTCCCCTAATCTCAGGAAAGACATCCTTGCCATAGAGGGAGTATAAAGAAAGTTCACCAGATTGATTCCTGGGATGGCAGGACTTTCATATGGTGAAAGACTGGATTGACTAGGCTTATACTTGTTGGAATTTAGAAGATTGAGGGGGGATCTTATTGAAACATATAAAATCCTGAAGGGATTGGACAGGCTAGATGCGGGAAGATTGTTCCCGATGTTGGGGAAGTCCAGAATGAGGGGTCACAGTTTGAGGATAAACAGGAAGCCTTTTAGGACCGAGATCAGGAAAAACTTCTTCACACAGAGAGTGGTGAATCTGTGGAATTCTCTGCCACAGGAAACAGTTGAGGCCAGTTCATTGGCAATATTTAAGAGGGAGTTAGATATGGCTAAAGGGATTAGTGGGTATGGGGGGAAGGCTGGTACAGGGTTCTGAGTTGGATGATTAGCCATGATCATACTGAATGGCAGTGTAGGCTCGAAGGGCTGAATGGCCTACTCCTGCACCTATTTTCTATGTTTCTATGTTAAAACTCTGAAGGTAGATAAGTCACCAAAACCAGATGGACTATACCCCAGGGTCTGAACGAGGTAGCTGAGTAGATTGTAGAGGCATTAGTAATTATTTTCAAGAACAACTAGATTCTGGCATAGTGCTAAAGGACTGGAAAATTGCAAATTTCACTCCACTTCAAAAAGGGAGGGAGGCAGAAGAAAGGAAAGTACACACCAGTTAGCTCAACGTCAGTGGATGGGAGATGTTAGTGTCCATTATTAAGGATAAGACCTTAGGGTACTAGGAGGCACATGATAAAATAGGCAATAGTCAGCAGGGTTTTCTTAAGGGAAAAATTTGTCCGACAATTTTGTTGGAATTCTTTGAAGAAATACCAAGTAGGATTGAAGAAATAACAATGAGGAGAGACAACACTGATGGATGTTGTGTACTTGGAATGTCTGAAGGATTTTGACAAGGTGCTACACATGAGATTGATTTCCAAGATAAGAGCTGTTCTTATTACAGGAAAGGTACCAGAATGGATGGAGGATTGGCCGATGGTTAGGAGGCAAAGAGTGGGAATAAAGGGAGCCTTTGCTGGTTGGCTACCAGTGGTGACCAATGGTGTCCCACAGGGGTCAGTGTTCGGTCAGCTTCATTTTACGTTGTGTGTCAATGAGTTGGATGAATGAAATGATGGCTTTGTGACCAGCTTTGCAGGTGACCTGAAGGGACATGGAGTGTGAAACTAGGAGGCTGCAGATAGACTTAGACAGATTAGCAGTATGGGCAAAGAGGTGGGCAGATTGAATACAGTGTTGGGAGGTGTATGGTCATGCACTTTGGTAGAGGGAATAAAAGCATAGGCTATTTTCTGACTGGGGAGAAAATTTAAAAAGGTGCAAAGGGACTGGGAAAGTCCTTGTTGAAGATTCCCAAAAGTTTAACTTGCAGGTTGTGCCAGTGGTGAAGAAGGAAAATGAAACAAAGGATGTGCTGATATTGGAGAGCGCTCACAGGAAGTTCACAAGAATGATTCCAGGAATGAAAGGGTTATCATATGAGGAGCATTTGACATCTCTGGACCTTTATTCACTGGAGTTAAGAAGAATAAGGGGGGGATCTCATTGAAACCTATCAAATGTTGAAAGTCCCAGATTGAATGGATATGGAGAGGACTATTCATTTTGAATGGCGATGAGGAGTAATTTCTTTAACCAGAGGGTGACAAATCTATTGATTTCATTACCAGAGGTGGCTGTGGATGAAAGGTCATTGGGTATATTTCTGGTGAGGGTAGATAGGTCCTTGATTAGTCAGGGCATGAAAGATTATGGGGAGAAGGCAGGAAAATGGAATGAGCTGAAGAATTGATCAGCCATGATGAAATGGGGCAGCAGACTTGATGGCCCAATTGGCTGTATTCTACTCTTTGTAACCAACTTTGCAGGTAATATGAAGATAGCTGCAGGAGCATGTAGTACTAAGACTGCATTTAGACTTAGACAGATTAGCAGAATGGGCAAAGAAGTGGGCAGATTGAACACAGTGTTGAGAAGTGTATGGTCATGCAGTTTGGAACAACCATAGACTATTTTCTGACTGGGGAGAAAATTTAAAAACGTACAAAGGGACTAGGAGTCCTTGTTGAAGATTCCAGAAAGTTTAACTTGTAGGTTATGTCAGTGCTGAGGAAGGCAAATGAAACAATGGATCATAAGACCACATGACCATAAGACGAAGGAGCAGAAGTCAGCCATTTGGCCCATTGAGTCTGCTCCGCCATTTTATCGTGAGCTGATCCATTCTCCCATTTAGTCCCACTCCTCCGCCTTCTCACCATAACCTTTGATGCCCTGGCTACTCAGATACCTATCAATCTCTGCCTTAAATACACCCAATGACTTGGCCTCCACTGCCACCCGTGGCAACAAATTCCATAGATTCACCACCCTCTGGCTAAAAAAATTTCTTCACATCTCTGTTCTGAATGGACGCCCTTCAATCCTTAAGTCATGCCCTCGCGTACTAGACTCACCCATCATGGGAAACAATTTTGCCACATCCACTCTGTCCATGCCTTTCAACATTCAAAATGTTTCTCTGAGGTTCCCCCTCATTCCTCTAGACTCCAAGTAATACAGTCCAGGAGCTGACAAGCGTTCTTCATATGTTAACCCTCCCATTCCCAGAATCATTCTCGTGAATCTTCTCTGTACCCTCTTCAACGTCAGCACATCCTTTCTTAAGTAAGGAGCCCAAAACTGCCCACAGTACTCCAAGTGAGGTCCTACCACTGCCTTATAGAGCCTCAATATCACATCCCTGCTCCTGTACTCTATTTCTCTAGAAATGAATGCCAACATTGCATTTGCCTTCTTCATCACCGACTCAACCTGGAGGTTAACATTAAGGGTATCCTGTACGAGGACTCCCAAGTCCCAATGCATCTCAGAACTTTGAATTCTCTCTCCATTTAAATAATAGTCTGCCCGTTTATTTCTTCTGCCAAAGTGCATAACCATACACTTTCCAACATTGTATTTCATTTGCCACTTCTTTGCCCATTCTCCCAATCTATCCAGTTCTCTCTGCAGAACTGTTTCCTCAGCACTACCAGCCCCCCCACCTATCTTTGTATCATCAGCAAACTTAGCCACAAAGCCATCTATTCCATAATCCAAATTGTGGATGTACAACGTAAAAAGAAACGGCCAGAACACGGACCCTTGTGGAACACCACTGGTAAATGGCAGCCAACCAGAATAGGATCCCTTTATCCCCACTCTCTGTTTCCTGCCAATTAGCCAATGCTCTATCCACATATGTAACTTTCCCATAATTCCATGGGCTCTTATCTTGTTAAGTAGCCTCATGTTTGGCAACTTGTCAAAGGCCTTCTGAAAATCCAAATATACAACATCCACTGCATCTCCCTTGTCTAGCCTACTTGTAATTTCCTCAAAAAATTGCAATAGGTTTGTAAGGTAGGATTTTCCTTTAAGGAAACCATGCTGAGTTCTGCCTATTTTGTCATATGCCTCCAGGTACTCTGTAACCTCATCCTTGACAATCGACTCCAACAACTTCCCAACCAGCGATGTCAAGCTAACAGGTCTATAATTTCCTTTTCACTTCCTTGCCCCCTTGTTAAATAGCAGAGTGACATTTGCAAACTTGCAGTCCTCATGAACCATGCCAGAATCTATTGACTTTTGAAAGATCATTGCTAATGCCTCTGCAATCTCCACAGCTACTTCCTTCAGAACATGAGGGTGCATTCCATCTGGTCCAGGAGATTTGGTAATTTTCGCTTTGATTGCACTGCAACTCATCCCAATGGCTGCAAATTTGCCCCATCACCTACCTGTTCTTCCTTACATCTTTACTGCTCACTATCTTAGATTTGTTTCTGTTTTTCCCTTCCTCCACTCTATCATTCTGGTTCCCATTCCCCTGCCAAATTAGATTAAACCCTCCCTAACAGCTCTATTAAACCTTCCCGCCAGGATACTGGTCCCCTTCGGGTTCAGGTGTAACCTGTCCATTTTGAAAAGGTCATAATTCCCCCAGAAGAGATCCCAATGATCCAAGAATCTGAAGCCCTGCCCCCTGCACCAGTCTCTCAGCCACACATTCATCTGCCTGATCCTACTATTTTTGCCCTCACTAGCACATGGCACAGGTAGCAATCCCGAGATTACTACCTTGGATGTCCTGCTTCTCAGCTTCCTTCTTAACTGCCGGAAATCTCTCTTCAGAACCTCCTCCCTTTTCCTATCTATGTCATTGATACCAACACTTCCCAAGACAACTGGCTGCTCACCCTCCCCCTTCAGAATATTCTGGACCCGATTTGAGATATCCCGTACCCTGGCATCTGTTAGGCAACACACCATGTGGGTACCTCTATCAGGCTCACAGAATCTCCTGTCCGTTCCCCTGACTATGGAATCCCCTATGACCACCGCATTCCTCTTCTCCCTCCTTCCCTCCTGCACAACAGCGCCAGGCTCAGTGCCAGAGACCCGGTTGTCGTGGCCGTCTCCTGTCAGGTCATCCTCCCCAACAGCGTCCAAAATGAGATACTTGTTGCTGAGGGGGGAAGCCACAGGGGTGCTCTCCACTATCTGGGCATTTCACTTCCCTCTCTTGACAGTGACCCCGTTTTCTGACCCCTGTAGCCTAGGCATGACTCCCTCCCTGTAGCTCCTGTCTATCACCTCTTCACTTTCCCTGATAAGCAGTAGGTCATCAGGCTGCAGCTCCAGATCCCTAACAGGGTCTCTGAGGAGCTGCATCTCGGTGCACCTGGCGCAGATGTGGCCATCAGGGAGGCTGGAGGTCTCCCAGGATTCCCACATCTGACACCCTGAACAAAGCACTGACCCTGCAGGCATGCTATCTAATTCTACAGGAATGAAACAGGAAAAATAAGTCTACTCACCCACTTACCTCGCCAAACACACAAACTTTTTAAACCGTTAGCTTGCACCGTTAGCTCTGTGAGCCCTGCTGTTCCTGTCTGTCCGGGCCGATTCGCCAAGGGGGCAAAAGAGTTGGTGCCTCACTTACGCCTCTTCCCGTTACTGCCAAAGCTCTACACTCTGCTACCACTCACTCCGCTGCCCGCTGTATAGGGTGGTCTCCTTTTTAAACTCTCCACGCTGTCCTGTCTGTGTCATGTGCCTGCACAGTCTCGTCCTTCTTGCACTTGAAGAAGTTTTTTAAAAACCTGCCTTCCTTTATAATTCAGCTCCCACGCCGCTCTTCTTGTCCCGATCCAAAAGACCTGTCCCTGATGTGCTGATATTGGAGAGCGCTCAGAGATGGTTCACAAGAATGATTCCAGGAATGAAAGGGTTATCGTATGAGGAGCATTTGACATCTCTGGACCTTTATTCACTGGAATTAAGAAGAATAAGGGGGGAATCTAATTGAAGCTATCGAATGTTGAAAGTCCCAGATTGAATGGATATGGAGAGGATACTTCCTATAGTGGGGGAGTTTTGGGCACAGCCTCAGAATAGAGTGCTGTCATTTTGAATGGTAATGAGGAGTAATTTCTTTAATCAAAGGGTGGGGAACCTATTGAATTCATTGCCAGAGGTGGCTGTGGATGAAAGGTCATTGGGTGTATTTATGGTGAAGGTAGATAGGTCTTTGATTAGTCAGGGAATAAAAGATTATGGGGAGAAGGCAGGAAAATGGGATTGAGATGAAAATTTGATCAGCCATGATAAAATGGGGCAGCAGACTTGCTGGCCTAATTGGCTTTATTCTACTCCCATATCTTATAGTCTGAAATGTGATTCTGCTACTCTTTGAGCCTGAGATCTGCACTTTCATGGTATGTTTCTGGGCTGCTTGAGTGATCTGGAGCTTTAATGTCTCCAAGTGAGCTCGGTGAGTCTTAAGCAGAGTGCATAACCTGGAGGCTAAGAAGCCTAGAGATGGGGCGCAAGCCCATGATCGACTCCATTTATCTCCAAACTCAATCGATTAAAGCATCAAGGAAGCTAGAAATCAACAAGGATGAGAGTGGAAGGTGAGCGGGTATTCAGTGCTGTCTGCCTGCATTCGATCGGTCTCTCTCACTGCTGCCAGGGGAAGGTGTCTGCATTCAATCGGTCTCTCTCACTGCTGCCAGGGGAAGGTGCCTGCATTCGATCGGTCTCTCTCACTGCTGCCAGGGGAAGGTGTCTGCATTCGATCGGTCTCTCTCACTGCTGCCAGGGGAAGGTGCCTGCATTCGATCGGTCTGTCTCACTGCTGCCAGGGGAAGGTGTCTGCATTCGATCGGTCTCTCTCACTGCTGCCAGGGGAAGGTGCCTGCATTCGATCGGTCTCTCTCACTGCTGCCAGGGGAAGGTGCCTGCATTCGATCGGTCTCTCTCACTGCTGCCAGGGGAAGGTGCCTGCATTCGATCGGTCTCTCTCACTGCTGCCAGGGGAAGGTGTCTGCATTTGATCGGTCTCTCTCACTGCTGCCAGGGGAAGGTGTCTGCATTCGATCGGTCTCTCTCACTGCTGCCAGGGGAAGGTGCCTGCATTCGATCGGTCTCTCTCACTGCTGCCAGGGGAAGGTGTCTGCATTCGATCGGTCTCTCTCACTGCTGCCAGGGGAAGGTGCCTGCGTTCGATCGGTCTCTCTCACTGCTGCCAGGGGAAGGTGTCTGCATTCGATCGGTCTCTCTCACTGCTGCCAGGGGAAGGTGTCTGCATTCGATCGGTCTCTCTCACTGCTGCCAGGGGAAGGAGCCTGCATTCGATCGGTCTCTCTCACTGCTGCCAGGGGAAGGTGCCTGCATTTGATCGGTCTCTCTCACTGCTGCCAGGGGCAGGTGTCTGCATTCGATCGGTCTCTCTCACTACTGCCAGGGGAAGGTGTCTGCATTCGATCGGTCTCTCTCACTGCTGCCAGGGGAAGGTGTCTGCATTCGATCAGTCTCTCTCACTGCTGCCAGGGGAAGGTGTCTGCATTCGATCGGTCTCTCTCACTGCTGCCAGGGGAAGGAGTCTGCATTCGATCGGTCTCTCTCACTGCTGCCAGGGGAAGGTGTCTGCATTCGATCGATCTCTCTCTCTCTCTCTCTCTCTCTCTCTCTTTAGCTCACTGATCCTGGAGGATCAGCGTAGATTGAACTGAACTGTGCTGAGACTGAAAATTCCTGGATTCCTGGACTGTTTTACTGACTTTGTGGTTTGATGTTTTATATTCTGTTTTTCACTCATTTGTTCTTTGTTTGTACAATTTGTTCTCTTTTGCGTGTTGGGGGTTTGATGTTTATTTCTGAACAGGTTCCAGGGTTTTCTTTGTTTCATGGTTGTCTGTAGGAGGACAAATCTCAGAGTTGTAAACTGCCCGCCTACTTTGATATAATTGTACTTTGAACTTTTGAACCATATCGTCCTATTTCTGAAGAAGTTGTTTGTGAAATTATCCGTGGTAAGATAGAACATTTATTGAATAGGGCAGTCTGCGTCTGTGATCCGAAGTTATTGGAAAAAAATTACAATGGATTAAAAAACTGTTACAATGGGATGTATACTGGAAGATATAATTGAAATGCAAATAGAAAACCAAAAAATGGCTGAGGAATTGTGTAAACAATAAAAAAGAGCTGGAGAGAGAGAGGATAGAAAATGGAATGCTGAGCGATCAGGGTCGGGTGAATTTGATGCACATGAGTCAGATTCAGACTGAGTGAATGTGTGACAAGAGAAAAGGAAAGAGGAGTGTAAAAGGCAAATATGGAAAAAGGATGGAAAAGCCAGTAGCCAAGCTACTAAATGACATTAGTAGCAGATTTACAGAATGCTATGAACATCATTCAGAAATTGACAGTGGAGAAGCAAGGCAGCCCTGATCACACGGAGTGTTTAAAACAGATCGAAAAGCTGCAGAGTTCACTCTCAGCTCAGAGCGAAATGCTACATGCATTTGAGGTGAGGACAGACGATGATGGTGATATCAACCGGGGTGACAGTGTATGAGGCGACACACGATAATAGTGAGGATGATTGGGGAAGTGATTCTCCTCCCTCTGGATTTTTTCAGGAGAAAGTGGAACCTACAGCACCCACTGCCCCAGTGGTGCCCGTGGTAATGGAGAGATTTCGGGAGAACCAATCTTCCGTCCTTGGACTCACTTTACACCGCATGAGGGAGTTAGATATGGCCCTTGTGGCTACAGGGGTCAGGGGGTATGGAGGGAAGGCTGGGGCGGGGTTCTGAGTTGGATGATCAGCCATGATCATAAATGGCGGTGCAGGCTCGAAGGGCCAAATAGCCTACTCCTGCACCTATTTTCTATGTTTCTATGTTTCTATGCTGTCAGAGCAGTGCTGCCAGGATAATCAAGGACACAACCCACCCAGCCAACACACTTTTCATCTCTCTTCCCTCCGGGAGAAGGTTCAGTAGCTTCAAGACTCGTATGGCCAGATTTGGGAACAGCTTCTTTCCAACTGCAATAAGACTACTGAACGGATCTTGACCCGGATCTGGGCCGTACCCTCCAAATATCTGGAACTGCCTCTAGTTTTTTTTTTGCACTACCTTACTTTCCATTTTCTATTTTCTATTTTTGATTTATAATTCAAAATTTTAATATTTACTATCGATTTGTAATCCAGGGAGCTCAAAGCGCAGAATCAAATATCACTGTGATGATTGTACGCTCTAGTATCAATTGTTTGGCGACAATAAATTAAAGTAAAGATAAGAGAACCAGAGGGACAAGATGTGACATGACCCCTTTTGACGTGACCCAATTGAGTGCTATAACTACAAATATACCAAAGTGTGGGCTGGGAAATGATCCTTGGGAACTCTTCCAGCTCACTCAGCAGCGCAAGATAATTCACAGTTTAGATGGAGCAAAGGAGTGGAAGTGAACCCCTTCAGTGTCTAACTTCAGTGTTACACTCCAGAGGAACAGGCACAAGGCCAAGGGACAATGATTTTCTGGATTTATACTTTATCTCTGGATTTATCTCTTATTTACCCCTTGATCGTGACCCCACTAAGGAGCACCAGTCTCCCACACCATCACCAACTTTGACCGCTCAGGGGATCTCCCATCCACTGCTACCAACCTTGTAGTGCCCACACCCCGCACTTCCCGTTTCTACCTCCTACCCAAGATCGACAAACCCGTCTGTCCTGGCAGACCTATTGTCTCAGCTTGCTCCTGCCCCACTGAACTCGTTTCTATATACCTCAAAACGGTTTTGTCTCCCCTTGTTCAATCCCTTCCTACCTATGTTCGTGACACTTCTCACGCTCTGAAACTTTTCGATGATTTTAAGTTTCCTGGCCCCCACCACTTTATTTTCACCATGGATGTCGAGACCCTATATACTTCCATCCCCCATCAGGAAGGTCTCAAAGCTCTACGCTTCTTTTTGGATTCCAGACCTAACAAGTTCCCCTCTACCACCACTCTGCTCCGTCTAGCAGAATTAGTCCTTACTCTTAATAATTTCTCTTTTGGCTCCTTCCACTTCCTCCAAACTAAAGGTGTAGCTATGGGCACCTGTATGGGTCCCAGCTATGCCTGCCTTTTTGTTGGCTTTGTGGAACAATCTATGTTTCCAACCTATTCTGGTACCTGTCCCCCACTTTTCCTTCGCTACATCGATGACTGCATTGGCGCTGCTTCCTGCACGCATGCTGAGCTCGTTGACTTCATTAACTTTGCCTCCAACTTTCACCCTGCCCTCGAGTTTATCTGGTCCATTTCCGACACCTCCCTCCCCTTTCTAGATCTTTCTGTCTCTATCTCTGGAGACATCTTATCTACTGATGTCTACTATAAGCCTACTGACTCCCACAGCTATCTGGACTATTCCTCTTCTCACCCTGTCTCTTACAAAAATGCCATCCCCTTCTCGCAGTTCCTCCGTCTCTGCCGCATCTGCTCTCAGGATGAGGCTTTTCATTCCAGGACGAAGGAGATGTCCTGCTTTTTTAAAGAAAGGGGCTTCCCTTCCTCCACCATCAATTCTGCTCTCAAACACATCTCCCCCATTTCACGCACATCCGCTCTCACTCCATCCTCCCGCCACCCCACTAGGAATAGGGTTTCCCTTGTCCTCACCTACCACCCCACCAGCCTCCAGCTCCGTAACTTCTGCCAACTCCAACGGGATCCTACCAGTAAGCACATCTTTCCCTCCCCCCCCTCTGATTTCCACAGGGATCGCTCCCTACGCGACTCCTTTGTCCATTCGTTCCCCCCCCCCCCGCCATCCCTCCCCACCGATCTCCCTCCTGGCACTTATCCTTGTAAGCAGAACAAGTGCTACACATGCCATTACACTTCCTCCCTTACCACCATTCAGGGTCCCAGACAGTCCTTCCACGTGAGGCGACACTTCACCTGTGAGTCGGCTGGGGTGATATACTGCGTCCGGTGCTCCTGATGTGGCCTTCTTTATATTGGTGAGACCCGACGCAGACTGGGAGATCGTTTTGCTGAACACCTACGCTCTGTCCACCAGAGAAAGCAGGATCTCCCAGTGGCCACACATTTTAATTCCACATCCCATTCCCATTCTGATATGTCTATCCATGGCCTCCTCCACTGTAAAGATGAAGCCACACTCAGGTTGGAGGAACAGCTTATATTCCATCTGGGTAGCTTCCAACCTGATGGCATGAACACTGACTTCTAAAACTTCCGCTAATGCCCCACCTCCCCCTCGTACCCCATCCGTTATTTATTTATAGAAACATAGAAACATAGAAAATAGGTGCAGGAGTAGGCCATTCGGCCCTTCGAGCCTGCACCGCCATTTATTATGATCATGGCTGATCATCCAACTCAGAACCCAGCCTTCCCTCCATACCCCCTGACCCCTGTAGCCACAAGGGCCATATCTAACTTCCTTTTAAACATAGCTAATGAACTGGCCTCAACAGTTTGCTGTGGCAGAGAATTCCACAGATTCACCACTCTCTGTGTGAAGAAGTTTTTCCTAACCTCGGTCCTAAAAGGCTTCCCCTCTATCCTCAAACTGTGACCCCTCGTTCTAGACCTCCCCAACATCGGGAACAATCTTCCTGCATCTAGCCTGTCCAATCCCTTTAGGATCTTATACGTTTCAATCAGATCCCCCCTCAATCTTCTAAATTCCAATGAGTACAAGCCCAGTTCATCCAGTCTTTCTTCATATGAAAGACCTGCCATCCCAGGAATCAATCTGGTGAACCTTCTTTGTACTCCCTCTATGGCAAAGATGTCTTTCCTCAGATTAGGGGACCAAAACTGCACACAATACTCCAGGTGTGGTCTCACCAAGGCCTTGTACAACTGCAGTAGTACCTCCCTGCTCCTGTACTCGAATCCTCTCGCTATAAATGCCAGCATACCGTTCGCCTTTTTCACCGCCTGCTGTACCTGCATGCCCACTTTCAATGACTGGTGTATAATGACACCCAGGTCTCGTTGCACCTCCCCTTTTCCTAATCGGCCACCATTCAGATAATAATCTGTTTTCCTATTTTTGCCACCAAAGTGGATAACTTCACATTTATCCACATTAAATTGCATCTGCCATGAGTTTGCCCACTCACCCAACCTATCCAAGTCACCCTGCATCCTCTTAGCATCCTCCTCACTGCTAACACTGCCACCCAGCTTCGTGTCATCCGCAAACTTGGAGATGCCGCATTTAATTCCCTCATCCAAGTCATTAATATATATTGTAAACAACTGGGGTCCCAGCACTGAGCCTTGCGGTACCCCACTAGTCACCGCCTGCCATTCTGAAAAGGTCCCGTTTATTCCCACTCTTTGCTTCCTGTCTGCTAACCAATTCTCCACCCACACCAATACCTTACCCCCAATACCGTGTGCTTTAAGTTTGCACACTAATCTCCTATGTGGGACCTTGTCAAAAGCCTTTTGAAAATCCAAATATACCACATCCACTGGTTCTCCCCTATCCACTCTACTAGTTACATCCTCAAAAAATTCTATGAGATTCGTCAGACATGATTTTCCTTTCACAAATCCATGCTGACTTTGTCCGATCATTTCACCGCTTTCCAAATGTGCTGTTATCACATCCTTGATAACTGACTCCAGCAGTTTCCCCACCACCGACGTTAGGCTAACCGGCCTATAATTCCCCGGTTTCTCTCTCCCTCCTTTTTTAAAAAGTGGGGTTACATTAGCCACCCTCCAATCCTCAGGAACTAGTCCAGAATCTAACGAGTTTTGAAAAATTATCACTAATGCATCCACTATTTCTTGGGCCACTTCCTTAAGCACTCTGGGATGCAGACCATCTGGCCCTGGGGATTTATCTGCCTTCAATCCCTTCAATTTACCTAACACCACTTCCCTACTAACATGTATTTCGCTCAGTTCCTCCATCTCACTGGACCCTCTGTCCCTTACTATTTCTGGAAGATTATTTATGTCCTCCTTAGTGAAGACAGAACCAAAGTAATTATTCAATTGGTCTGCCATGTCCTTGCTCCCCATAATCAATTCACCTGTTTCTGTTTGCAGGGGACCTACATTTGTCTTTATCAGTCTTTTCCGTTTTACATATCTATAAAAGCTTTTACAGTCCGTTTTTATGTTCTCTGCCAGTTTTCTCTCATAATCTTTTTTCCCCTTCCTAATTAAGCCCTTTGTCCTCCTCTGCTGAACTCTGAATTTCTCCCAGTCCTCAGGTGAGCCACTTTCTCTGGCTAATTTGTATGCTACTTCTTTGGAATTGATACTATCCCTAATTTCTCTTGTCAGCCACGGGTGCACTACCTTTCTTGATTTATTCTTTTGCCAAACTGGGATGAACAATTGTTGTAGTTCATCCATGCAACCTTTAAATGCCTGCCATTGCATATCCACCGTCAATCCTTGAAGTGTCATTTGCCAGTCTATCTTAGCTAATTCATGTCTCATACCTTCAAAGTTACCCCTCTTTAAGTTCAGAACCTTTGTTTCTGAATTAACTACGTCACTCTCCATGTTAATGAAGAATTCCACCATATTATGGTCACTCTTACCCAAGGGGCCTCTCACGACAAGATCGCTAATTAACCCTTCCTCATTGCTCAAAACCCAGTCCAGAATAGCCTGCTCTCTAGTCGGTTCCTCGACATGTTGGTTCAAAAAACCATCCCGCATACATTCCAAGAAATCCTCTTCCTCAGCACCTTTACCAATTTGGTTCACCCAGTCTACATGTAGATTGAAGTCACCCATTATAACTGCTGTTCCTTTATTGCACACATTTCTAATTTCCTGTTTAATACCATCTCCGACCTCACTACTACTGTTAGGTGGCCTGTACACAACTCCCACCAGCGTCTTCTGCCCCTTAGTGTTACGCAGCTCTACCCATATCGATTCCACATCTTCCCGGCTTATGTCCTTCCTTTCTATTGCGTTAATCTCTTTTTTAACCAGCAACGCCACCCCACCTCCCCTTCCTTCGTGTCTATCCCTCCTGAATATTGAATATCCCTGAACGTTGAGCTCCCATCCCTGGTCACCCTGGAGCCATGTCTCTGTGATCCCAACTATATCATAATCATTAATAACAATCTGCACTTTCAATTCATCCACCTTATTACGAATGCTCCTTGCATTGACACATAAAGCCTTCAGGCACTCTTTTACAACTCTCTTAGCCCTTTTTAATGCTTGCCCTGGATTTGTCGGCCTGCCACTTTTACTTTTCCCCTTTGTACTTTTTGCTTCTACGCTCACTTTACACCCCTCTGTCTCTCTGCACTGGTTCCCATCCCTCTGTTGTGAACTAACCTCCTCACACCTAGCCGCTTTAATTTGATTCCCCCCCCCAACCATTCTAGTTTAAAGTCACCTCAGTAGCCCCCGCTAATCTCCCTGCCAGGATATTGGTCCCCCGAGGATTTAAGTGTAACCCGTCCTTTTTGTACAGGTCACACCTGCGCCAAAAGAGGTCCCAATGATCCAAAAACTTGAATCCCTGCCCCCTGCTCCAATCCCTCAGCCACGCATTTATCCTCCACCTCATCGCATTCCTACTCTCACTGTCGCGTGGCACAGGCATTAATCCCGAGATTACTACCTTTGCGGTCCTTTTTCTCAACTCCCTTCCTAGCTCCCTATATTCTTCTTTCAGGACCTCATCCCTTTTCCTACCTATGTCATTGGTACCTATATGTACCAGGACCTCTGGCTCTTCACCCTCCCACTTCAGGATATCTTGGACACGATCAGAAATATCCCGGACCCTGGCACCAGGGAGGCAAACTACCATCCGAGTCTCTGGACTGCGTCCACAGAATCGCCTATCTGACCCCCTTACTATCGAGTCCCCTATCACAACTGCCCTCCTCTTCCTTGCCCTACCCTTCTGAGCTACAGGGCCAGACTCTGTGCCGGAGGCAGGGCCACTGTCGCTTCCCCCGGGTAAGCTGTCGCCCCCAACAGTACTCAAACAGGAGTACCTGTTGTTAAGGGGCACAGCCGCCGGGGTACTCCCCATCACCTTCCTTTTCCCCTTCCCCCTCCTAACCGTGACCCACTTGTCTGCCTCCCGTGGCCCCGGCGTGACCACCTGCCTTCCACTCCTCTCTATCACCTCCTCGCTCTCCCTGACCAGACGAAGGTCATCGAGCTGCAGCTCCAGTTCCGTAACGCGGTCCCTTAGGAGCTGCATCTCGATGCACTTGGCGCAGATGTAGACGTCCGGGAGGCTTGGAGACTCCAGGGCCTCCCACATCCGACACCGAGAACAGCAAACTGCCCTCACAGTCATAATGCCCCTCTCCTCAAATAGCAACAGAAAATGAATGTCAAACCTTCCTCGCCTCGCCCGCTTCCGCCTAAGCCCGGTGAGCCGAAGCCCTTAAGTCTTCACTCTGCTCCCGGCTCACTCCGCAGCCCGCAAACTACGCTGCCCGCTCTCTGAGGCTCTGTTCCTTTTAAATCTGCCGCGCTGCACTGCCCGACGTCACACGCCTGCGCAGTCCCGCCTCTCAGAAAGCCGTTGGAGAAAAAAAAATAACGAAAATTTCAAAAATCTCTTTTTCGGCACTCCCACTCAGACTCTCAGACTATATACACACATTCTTTTTCTCTTTCTCCTTTATCTCTTTCTGTCCCTCTCACTATACCCCTTGCCCAGTCTCTGGGTTTTTCCCCCCCTCCCCCTTTTCTTTCTCCCTGGGCCTCCTGTCCCGTGATCCTCTCATATCCCTTTTGCCTATCACCTGTCCAGCTCTTGGCTCCATCCCTCCCCCTCCTGTCTTCTCCTATCATTTTGCATCTCCCCCTTCCCCCCCCCACTTTCAAATTTCTGACTAGCTGTTCTTCCAGTTAGTCCTGACGAAGGGTCTCGGCCCAAAACATCGACTGTACCTCTTCCTAGAGATGCTTCCTGGCCTGCTGCGTTCACCAGCAACTTTGATGTGTGTTGCTTGAATTTCTAGCATCTGCAGATTTCCTCGTGTCTGATTTTCTGGAGGTTATATTAAAAGCTGCAGCAACTAATAAAAGTAACCTCATGGAGGCTCTACATAAGCGTAGACTGTGAAAAGGAGAGCGTTTGTGAAGAGGGAGGGAGCGGGAGATGGAAAAAAGGGAGGCAGAAGGATGAAGGGGACAGGGAAGAGGAGAGAGGGGAGGGGGAGGGGAGGGCCGGGAAAGAGGGGAGTGGAGGGAGGGGGGAGAGGGAAAGGGAAGGAGTGGAAAAAAGGGAGGGGAGAGATGAGGGAGGTGGAAGGGGAAGAGGGGAGTAAGGGGGAAGAGGGAAGGAGATGGGGAGGGAGGTAAAGGGGGAAGTGGAGGGAGGGGGAACAGGAGAGGGGCATGAGGGAGGGGGAGAATAAAAAGGTAGGGGAGAGGAAAGAGGCTAGCTGGAATGTGATAGAGGAATCCAGGCAGATGGGAGTCAAGGACGAGAGAAGTAGGAGTCTGCTAGGAGAGGAGAATTCACAATAAGAGAAAGGGAAAGAGGAGGGGACCCAAGCGGGTGCAAAGAAGTGCAAGGTCACAATGGGGAATAGAGGGAAAGGTTGTGGCGGATGATGAGGAGAGGCTCGCTGAAGTGGACCCCAATTTAAAGCTGCTCTCAACAAAGTAGAAGAGACCGAATAGGGAACATCCAATCCAATAAACAGCCACAGCAGATTCGCAGGTGAAGTTTTACCTCACCTGGAAGGACTGTTTGGGGCCCTGAATGGAGGTGAGGGAGGAGGTGTATGGGTAGGTGTAGCACTTAGGCCACTTGCAGGGAAAAATGTGAGGAGGAAGATTAGTTGGGAGGGAGGAATAGATGAATGGAGGGAGTGATCTCTGTGGAATGTGGGAGGGGGAGGTAAAGATATGTTTAGTGGTAGGATCCCTTTGGAGATGATCGTATTTGAGTAGGATGCAGAGGTTGGTGGAGTGGTAGGCAAGGATAAGAAGAACTGTCCCTGTTAGGGTGGTGGGAAGGTGAGAAGATGGGGTGAGCACATTTGTCTAGGAAATGGAAGAGATGCAGGTGAGGGCAGCATCAATATAGAGGGAGGGAAACTATCCTTTGAAGGAGGACATCTATGATATCCTGGGAGGACATCTTTGATATCCTGGAAAGGAAAGACAGATCCTGGGAACAGATGCAGTGGAGGCAAAGGAACCGAGTAAATTGAATAGCATTTTTTGAAGAGGCAGAGTGGGAGGGGGTGTAATCAAGATGGCCATGGGAATCAGTAGGTTTATAAAAGATGGTGTTCAGTTTGTCTCCAGGGATGGAGAAAGGGGAGTGAGGTGTTAGAAATGGACCATTAATTTAAGGACTAGAAGGAGGTTTGAGGCAAAGTTGATAACATTGATGAGTTCAGCAGGAAGCAGCACTAATGCAGACAACAATGTAGCAGAGAAAGAGTTGGGGTGTATTACTTGGTGGACTGTTCTATGGAGCCAATGAAGAGGCAGACAAAGCTGGGACCCATGCAAGCACTCATGGCTACCCCTTGGGTCTGGAGAAAATGGGAGGAGCTGAAGGAAAAATTGCTGAGGATGAGAATCAGTTCTGCCAGATGGAGGAGTGGAATTGATCAGTTGTTTTGTTGAGAAAGAAGTGGAGAATTGACGCCTTGTTGATGGGGTATAGAGGTGCATAGGGACTGAATATCCATGGTGAAGATGAAGATCCTTCTGTGTGTCAATGCTCTTTCGGGTCCTGACATTGACTAACTGAAATTAACTATTTATATTTGACCTCCCAAAGGGCTCAGCTCAGAACTGCCTGGATTAAACTCTGTCTTCCATTTCTCCACCTATATCTGAAACTGACCAGTTTCCCACTGAGTTCATTGACAATCTCCACACTATCCACAGCACCAACAATCGTTCAATGGTTGGTTCAAAGCTTAAAAGTAATATCAGAGAAGGTATACAGTACATACAGTAACCTGAAGTCCTTATTCTTCATAGACATCCACTAAACAGAAGAAACCCCAAAGGGTGAATGGCAGAAAATGTTAGAACTCAAAGCCCCCTCCCCCTCCCTCTCCCATACACAAGCATCAGCAAAAGCATCAAAAACCCCACTCCCCACACATACCGTCCACCGTTCAAGCAATAGCGAATCCCCCAGAGACAATGATGTAGTCCGTCAGAAACTAGTGTCATCCCAACACTTTGACATCTCAAACAGGCTCTCTGTCTCACTAACAAGGGGAGAGAGAGATATTGTTCCTGCCACAGACGATAGGGAGACCAACATCTCACTGTTTCAATGTTACAATATGCAGCATTACTTATTCAAATTCTCCCAATTTGAAGACCTTCTTTCGACAGCATCGTACACTCAATGAGTTCAGATTGCGAGAACCCACTGCTGTGAGGAACAGCAGTTTGAGTGCAGCTGTAGATCACAGACTCCAACAGGACCCCAGCCACCTTGAAAAGGGAAAAAGAGACATTAAATAAGACATTAAGCTGTTTTGCTGATGAACTGGAAGAAGTCACCCAGATCCACAAATCTGCTGCAGCCATCATTAGCTCCTTCTTCCACTCAGGATTCAATCGTTGTATCCTTTGAGATCTTACTAATACGTAAAAAGCACGGGACATGGTATATTACTACAGAACATGAGTAGTCTCAGACCTCCAGCCAGAATAAGTCCCATTGACCATTACTTTCTCATCCATGGCCAAGAAAGTACTGAATTCAAACAGCCAAATCTCTGTGGCTCCCCTGTATTCTAACAGGGCAGTGGTGGCCCATTCAAGAGGGTCGGGTTGCATCTTTACTGGAGGGGAAGCAATATCCTGGGCAGGATGTTCACTAACACTACTCAGGAGGGTTTCAACTAGTTTGACAGGGGGATGGGAACAAGAACATCAGGAGGATTGAGAGGAAAGTAGATTTCATGATCAGTAACAACAGGCAGGAGAAAATAATTGGAACAATGTAAGACAAGTGTTGAAGTGTGTTTATTTTAATGCTGGGAGTATCCAACTCAGAGAAGGGGATGGCATTTTTACAAGTGATGGGTGGGAAGAGGTATAGTCCAGCTAGGTGTGAGAGTCAGTAAGTTTATAAAAGATATCATCAGATATATACTCTCCAGAAATGGGGACAGAGATCAGGAAAGGGGAGAGGGGTGTTGGAAATTATTCAAGTAAATTTGTGGGCAGGGTGGAAATTAGAGGCAAAGTTAATGAAGTAGATGAGCTCAGCATAGATGCAGGAAACAACACTAATGCAGTCGTTAACGTAGCATAGTTAGAGTTGCAGAGCAAAGCTGGTGTAGGCTTGGAACATGGACTGTTCCATGTGGATGACAAAAAGGCAGGCATAGCTGGGACCCATGCGAGTGCACATGACAACACTGGTTTGAAGAAAGTGGAAGGAGTTGAAGGAGAAGTTATTGAGGGTGAGGACCAGTTTCACCAGAAAGAGGAGACTGGTGGAGGAGGGGATCTGGTTGGGTCTGTTTTTCTGTCACCTCCCTCCCTTTTCTCAATGTTTTCAGTGCAGGTGGACAGAAGTAGGCAGTTTAAACAGTTCAGCATGGACTAGATGGACCAAAGGGCCTGTGTATGTGTTGTATTTTCCTATGACGCTATGACTTTAACTGAAAAGCCTTAAGCATGGAAAAAATGGAATATGAGGATAAGCTATCCAAAAATATAAAAATTATACCAAAAGATTTTTCAGATATGTCAAGTCAAAGAGAAGCACGAGTAGATATCAGACCACTGGAAAATAACACTGGAGGGGTAGTAATGGGGAACATAGAAATGGCAGATGAACTGATTTAGTATTTTACATCAGTCTTCACTGTGGAAGACTCCAGCTGTATGCCAGAAATTCAAGAGAGTCAGACTAGGAGTGAGTGTAGTTGCTGTTAGTAAGGAGAAAGTGATGGGAAGTGGAAAGGTCTGAAGGTAGATAAGTCAACTAGATCAGATGAACTGCCGCTCAGGGTTCTGAAAAGGGTACCTGATGAGATTGTGGAGGCACTAGTAGTGATCTTTCAAGAAACTCTGGATTCTAGAATGGTTCTAGAGGACTGGAAAATTACAAATGCCACTCCATTCACCAATTCTCCCAATCTGTCTCAGTTCTTCTGTAGATTCCCTGCTTCCTCAACACTACCTGCCCCTCCATCTATCTTTCTATTGTCCTCACACATGGCTACAAAGCCATCAATTCCATCATCCAAATCATTGGCATATAAGATGAAAAGAAACAGTCCCAATGTCAACTCCTGCAGAACACCACTAATAACTGGCAACCAACCAGGAAAGGCCCCATCTATTCCCACTCTTTGCCTACTGCCAGTTAGCCATCCTTCTGACATGCTGGTAACTTTCCTGTAATACCATGGACTACCTTGTTTAGTAGTTTTAAGTCTGGCTCCTTGTCAAAGGCCTTCTGAAAATCCAGGTAAACAACATCCACTGACTACTCTTTGACTGATCTGCCTGTTAATTCCTCAAAGCATTCCAACAGATTTGTTAGGGAAAATTTCCCCTTTAGGAAAACATGCTGACTTTGGCCTATCTTGTCATGTGTCACCAAGTGCATCAAAACCTTATTCTTCATAATGGAGTCTAGCACCTTCCCAGCCACTGACCTCAGGCTAATTGGCATTTAACATCTTGTCTTTAGCCTCCCTCCCTTCTTAATTTCCCAGTAAATTGTTCATAGATATCAGGACATGTATTTAGATGGCACCTATTCCAGCCTCAGGACCACCCTGGGTGCTTTCCACCTAAAAGGTAGGAGTGAGCTTTATTGAACATTCACTGTCTCTGAGATGGACACTTGGGTACATCAGCGAAACACAGAATAGACAGTAAGTTCACAGAGAATACAGCATCTTATACAGTCTATGTGCTTATATTAAATTGACAGTAGTGTGTGTACCTCTGGTGTGAGATTCATCCCCGTCGGGACACAGGTTATGTTGTTGCTTCTGGATCCAGTGCAATTTCCATTTATGCTGGACTTCCAACCCCAATAAAAAGAGGGAGGAGGAGGAGGACAATTCTAGATGGAGACGCGTCCTTCTCCTAGGTGCAATTTTTTGCCAGGATCATGTCCACCCAGCCTAGGAATGGCTTCAGGAAATGGATGACTCACTTCAAGAAAGAAGTGGGCGAGGACTCGGGAAATAAACAACTCAAATGACTTTGTTCATGTTTTCATAATGATTTACATTTTATGAAGCATCTTGTGAACAGATTTTTCTCAGGAATACATGAATCAAAGCAATTAAAAGTCCACTCACAACTCACTGGAGGAACTCAGCAGGTCGGGCAGCATCCGTGGAAACGATGAGTTAACGTTTCCACGGATGCTGCCCGACCTGCTGAGTTCCTCCAGCGTGTTGTGTTGTTGCTTTGACCCCAGCATCTGCAGATTATTTTGTGTTTACAATTAAAAGTCCAGATTGAGGTCGCTAATGTTAATCTTGATTAAGATAATCTACCTTATGGAATCAGATAGATGATTCTGTAGGATAGTTAGAGATTGGCAGATGAGAGGATATGGTGGGGAAGTTTAGGAGCAGAGGGCACAGCCTTAAAATAGAGGGACATCCAGTTAGGATGGAGATGAGGAGGAATTTCTTTGGTCAGGGATGGTGATTCTGTGAATTCATTACCACAGGTGGCTGTGGAGGCAAGGTCATTGTGTGTATTTAAGGTGGAGATTGTCAGGTTCTTGATTAGTGAGGGCATGAAAGATTATGGCAAGGAGGTGGGAAAATGGGATTGAGATGAAAAATGGATCAGCTATAATGAAATGGCACCGCAGATTCGATGGGCTGAATAGACTTATTCAACTCCAATGTCTTATGGTCCTAAATACGATTGTGCTACTGTTTGAGCCTGTGATCTACACTTTGGATGTGTGTTTTCAGGCCAGTTAAACATTCTGGCACTTTGCTGTCTTTAAGGATGTTCAGTGATATTTTGAACAAGGTGAGTAGCCTGGAGGTGAAGAAGGGATGTGACCCCATGATTGAATTAATTTCTTACTAATCTCGTTGATTTGAGCATTAAAGAAGATTGAAATCAACGAGAGGGAAAGTGGAAGGTGAGCAGGTTTTCAGCGCTGTCTGTCTGCATTTGACCAGTTTCTCTCACTGCTGCAAGAGTTGCCTGCATTCAATTGGGCCCTCTCACTCTTAATTGCTGTTATATAGAACATAGAAATCTACGCACATTACAGGCACCTTGGCCGACATCATTGTGCCGACCATGTAACCTACTGCAGAAACTGCCTAGAATTTCCCTAGCGCATAGCCCTCTATTTTTCTAAGCTCCATGCACCTATCTGAGGATCTTAAAAGAACCAATTGTATCCACCTCCATGACCGTAGCTGGCAGCCAATTCCACACACTCACCACTGTGTGAAAAACTTACTCCTCACATCCTCTCGGTACCTATTTCCAAGCACCTTAAAACTATGCTCCCTCGTGCTAACCATTTCTGCTCTGCGAAACAGCCTTTGGCTATCCACTCGATCAATGCCCCTCATCTTATACACCTCTATCAGGTACCTCTCATCCTCTGTCATTCCAAGGAGAAAAGGCCAAGTTCACTCTACCTATTCTCATAAGGTACGCCCTCCAATCCAGGGAACATCCTGGTAAATCTCCTGTGCACTCTCTATAGTATCCACATTCTTCTGGTAGTGAGGTGACCAGAACTGAACACAGTATTCCAAGTGGGGTCTGACCAAGGTCTTCTAAAACTGTAACATTACCTCACGACTCTTGAACTCAATCCCACAGTTGATGAATGCCAACACACCATAAGCCTATTGAACAACACTGTCAACCTGCACAGCAGCTTTGAGTGTCCTATCGACACAGACCCCAAGATGGCATAACGGGGGCGAAGCGAGTGGACCCAAATGCAAGACACAGACACTGAAGTCCTTAGAACAGGACAGGACTAGGGACTAGAGTTAGGGGCATGACTGGATGCAGTCTGGGAACTGGGACAAGAACACAGACTTGGGCTAGGACATTGGATAGGCAAACGGGATCAGGACAAGGAACTGGGAACTAGGAGCCTGGGCTTGGACTCCGAGCCGAAGACTGGACTAGGACCCAGAACTTGGGTCTTGACTCACGCTCGGACCCCGGAAATAGGCAAGGACATGACATCGCTATAGGACTGGACATGGCTTGGGTTCTTCGAGGCGATCACATGACGAGGCTTGGGTTCGGACTCTGAGCCGGAGACTGGACAAGGACCCAGAACCTGGATCTTGACTCGGGATTGGTTTCCGGAACTACGTGAAGATACGACATGGTCTTGGGAGACAGGACTAGGTGAGGCTGCAGGACAGAACGAGAGACTCCTGGGCAGGATGAGGGGACTCCTGGATGGGACGAGAACACAAAGCCTTGACTTGTTACTCAGGAACAGCCGAGCCTTGGACACAGGACGACAGGAACCTCTGAACCTTGGACTCTGGATGACAGGAACACAGAAGATAGAGCCTTGGTCTTGGGGAGTACAGGAACACAGAGCCTTGGTCTAGAGCAAGGGAACATGGAGCCTTGGACTTGAGAGACAGGAACACAGGGACACGGAACACAGATCCAGGACTCCTCCTTGGGAACAGGACTTGGGGCCGGGGCTCTACACCGAATGCTGAACATGACGAGACAGTTCCCAACACCAGGTAGCAGCAAACAGCTGGACCTACCTAGGGCAGGCATGGACGCAGAGATGGCTCCTAACACTAGGTAGCGGGAAACGGCTGGACCTACCTAGTGAAGGCATGGACACAGAGTTAGTTCCAATTCAACGATAGACAGTTCCTTATCTTGACACAGCAAAGCTCTAGTATCGCTCCGGTGGTAGAACTTGACAAGGTTGCAGGCAAGGCTCCAGACACAGGTTGCAGGCAAGGCTCCAGAAGAAAGGGGAAGGGAAAGGAAGAGTCTAGCCTCAGGGTAACAGCAAAGACGGCCTGGCTTACCCAACGGAGGCAAGGACAGGAAGGGACAGATCCAACTGCAAGGTAATGGCAAAGACAGCCTGACTTACCCCACGGAGGTGAGGAAGGGATACTGACGAAACAAACCAGCCCCCACACTTGAACCCAGGGCCACTTATATTCCCAGCCCCAAGATGAGCATCAGCTGCCTATGATTAAGTCCAACTGAAACAAGGGCTAGCTGGAAGACCCGGAGTCCAGAGACCATGGACTAGACCGTGAACCGGAACCCGGACTTCATGGACTGGACCATGACAGTACCACTCCCACCACCCCCCCTCCCCCATGGGAGCCTCCGGGCAACCAAACTGGCTCTCCAGGACTAAGGGTGACCCAGGTGCATAGCGGGGATTCAATCAGGAGGGATCCCAGGATGATGAGAGTTAGACGACAGTGTCTGCGTTGCAGGGTCCAAGTATGGCTGTTTCGTTCTTTCATAACGGGGCAATGGAAGCGAACTGAAATGCAAGACACAGACACTGAAGTCCTAGGAACAGGACAGGACAAGGGACTAGAGTTAGGGGCGTGAATGGATGCAGACGAGGTGCTGGGACAAGAACACAGACTTGGGCTAGGACTTGGCTAGGCAAGCGGGACCAGGACAAGGAACTGGGAACTAGGAGCCTGGGCTTGGACTCCAAGGCAAAGACTGGACAAGGACCCAGAAACCGGGTCTTGACTCAGGCTCGGACCCTGGAACTAGGTGAGGATATGACGTGGCTACAGGACTGGACATGACTTGGGTTCTTCATGGCAAGGACATGATGAACCTTGTGTTCTTCGAGGCGAGGTCATGACGAGGCTTGGGTTCGGACTCCGAGCCAGAGACTGGACAAGGACCCAGAACCTGGGTCTTGACTTGGGCTTCGACACCGGAACTATGCAAAGACACGAGGGGGTCTTGGGAGACAGGACTAGGCGAGGCTATAGGACAGAATGAGAGACTCCTGGGCAGGACGAGGGAACTCCAGTGCAGGACGAAGCACGTGCACAGGATGAGGCACATTGACAGGATGAGAACACGAAGCCTTGACTTGGTACTCAGGAACAGCCGAGCCTTGGACTTGGAATGACAGGAACCTCGGACTCGAGACGACAGGAACACAGAACACAGGTCACAGGACATGGGGAGGACAGGGACATAGAGCCTTGGTCTAGAGCATGGGAACACGGAGCCTTGGACTTGAGAGGCAGGAAACAGAGCCAGGACCCTTCCTTGGGAACAGGACTTGGGGCCAGGGCTCTACATGGAATGCTGAACACGACGAGATGATTCCCTACAGTAGGTAGCGGCAAACAGCTGGACCTACCTAGCAAAGGCGTGGACACAGAGACAGTTCCAACTCAATGATAGACAGTTCCTTATCTTGACACAGTCAGGCTCCGGTCTCTCTCCGGTGGTAGAACTTGACAAGGTTGCGGGCAAGGTTCTAGACACAGGTTGCAGGCAAGGCTCTAGAAGGAAGGGGAAGGGAAGGGAATGGCCCAGCCTCAGGGTAAAGGCAAAGACGGCCTGACTTACCCCACAGAGGCAAGGACAGGATACTGCCAAGACAAACCAGCCCCCACACTTGAACCCAGGGCTACTTATATTCCCAGCCCCAAGACCAGCATCAGGTGCCTATGATTAAGCCCAAATGAAACAAGAGACAGCCGGAGGACCCGGAGTCCGGAGTCCATGGACCGGACCATGAACCGGAACGTGGACTTCACGGACCAGACCATGACATAAGATCTCTCAGATCTTCCAACTGCCAAGAGTCTTACCATGAATATTATATTCTGTTTTCAAATTTGACCTTCCAAAATGAACCACTTCTTTCTTTCTTTCTTTTTCAATCTTTTTATTAATTTCATAGAATGAAAACATAACATAGCAATAATACAAATAGTAGGAGATACATTGTGACACTTAAAATAAGTAATTGTAAGACCAAATAGTATAAACTGACAAAGCTCCCAATCGTGTAGGATAACAATGAATAATACAAAGCAAAAAAAAAACTGGAAAAAAATCATGAAAAAGAGAAAAAAAAGAAAAAAAACAAACCCCATCCCAAAAAAAAACTAAACTAAACAGAATTAGTCAACTAAACTAAAAGACTTGGGCAATACTAACAACTTGAAAATGGGAAAGAAGAAAACCTTAGTGTCGATGACTCCATTCCTCTCAACCAACATTACAGAGAAATAAAGTAAGTTTAGAAATGGACAAATTACATCAAATGAAAATGCTGAATGAATGGCCTCCAAGTTTTTTCAAACTTAATGGAAGGGTCATAAACCGCACTTCTAATTTTTTTCCAAATTCAAACACACCATAGTTTGTGAAAACCAATGAAATACAGTAGGAGGGTAAATCTCTTTCCAATTCAGCAAAACGGATCTTCTAGCCATTAAAGCAAGAAATGCAATCATCCTACATGCTGAAGAGGTTAAATAATTTGAATCTATCATTGGTAATCCAAAGATAGCAGTAATTGGATGAGGTTGTAAGTTTATATTCAAAAACCGTTGAAATAATGTCAAAAATATCTTTCCAATATTTTTCCAACAAAGGACATGACCAAAACATGTGAGTTAAAGAAGATATCTCAAAATGACATCTATCACATATTGGATTAATATAAGAATAATAACGAGATAGTTTATCTTTGGACATATGGGCCCTGTGCACTACTTTAAACTGTATCAACACATGTTTAGCACATATAGGGGATAAATTAACCAATTGAAGAATGTTTTACCATTTTTCAATCAGTATAATAATCTTAAATTCTCTTTCCCAATCAGCTTTAATTTTATTGGAGACATCAGGACATAAATTCATAATTATATTATATATAATTGCAACAACACTTTTCTGAGAAAGATTTAAATCTAAAATTTTTTCCAAAGTGTCCATTGGATATGGGTGTGGAAAATTAGGAGGAACAATAATTAAAAAGTTTCTAATCTGTAGCTATCTAAAAAAGTGAGATCTGGGTAAGTTATATTTACTAGAAAGTTGATCAAAAGACATGAAACAGTTATCCAGAAATAAATCATGAAAACGTATTATACCTTTGGTTTTCCATTCAAAGTAAGCTTGATCCATAGTGGAAGGTTGAAAAAGGAAATTAGATTTAATAGGACTTGCTAAAATAAATTGATTAAACACAAAAAATCTTCGAAATTGAAACCATATACGTAAACTATGCTTAATTATTGGATTATTCATTTGTTTATACAATTTAGAAGAAGTAAAAGGAAGTGAAGTTCCTAAAACCGAACCCAAAGAGAACCCTTGTAATGAATTACATTCAAGATTTACCCAATGTGGATTTAAAGGTACATCCAAATCTCGTAACCAAAATTTTAAATTTTTTAATTGCCCAATAATGGAATCTAAAATTCCGGAGGGCGAGCCCCCCCTCTCCTCCTTTTTAGATTTCTGTAAATACCTTTTACCTAACCTAGGATTTTTGTTCTGCCATATATATGAGGAAATTTTTGAGTCTACGTTATTGAAAAAAGATTTTGGGATAAAAATTGGAACCGATTGAAATACATATAGAAATTTGGGCAAAATGATCATCTTAATAGCATGAATCTGACCAATCAAAGACAAAGAGATTGGTGACCATTTATTAAACAAAAGTTTAATCTGATCAATTAAAGGTAAAAAATTAGCTTTAAATAAGTCTTTATACTTTTTCATAATTGTTATCCCTAAATATATAAATGAATCAGTAACCAATTTAAATGGTAAACGTCCATAAATAGGTACCTGCTTATTTAGGGGGAATAATTCACTCTTATTAAGTTTCAATTTGTAACCAGAAAAATTACTAAATTGAGCCAACAAACCTAGAATAGCAGGAATTGACTTCTCCGGATTAGAGATGTATAGCAACAAATCATCTGCATATAGTGATAATTTATGTATTTCGTTTCCACGGGTAATACCAAAAGTATTGGGCGAGTCGTGGATAGCAATTGCTAAAGATTCAAGGGCGATATTGAATGGTAAACGACTAAGAGGACATTCCTTGCCTAGTACCATGAGAAAGACGAAAAAAAAGGAGATCTATGATTATTAGTACAAACCGAGGCTACCGGGGAGTAATATAACAATTTAATCTAAGATATAAATGTCAAATTAAAATTAAATTTCTCAAGGACAGTAAATAAATAAGGCCATAATAAGGCCATTCGACTCTGTCAAAAGCTTTCTCAGCATCTAATGAGATAATACATTCGGGGGTAGTAAATGAGGGGGTATAAACAATATTCATTAACCTCCTAATATTCAAGGATGAATAATGATTTTTAATAAATCCGGTTTGATCCATATACATAATTTGAGGTAGTACCTTCTCTAACCTACTTGCTAGAATTTTTGAAAAAATTTTTGAATCTACATTTAAAAGAGATATCGGTCTGTATGATGCACAATCAGTAGGATTTTTATTCTTTTTGAGAATTAAAGAGATAGAGGCTTCATAAAACGATTGTGATGATTTACCTGAACTGATTGCTTCTTTAAATATTCTAGACAACCTCGTAGAGAGAATGGAGGAAATTAAAAATTTAAATTCCACTGTAAACCCGTCCGGACGGGGTGCTTTACCAGAATTCAATGATGAGATTGCAGTTATTATTTCTTCCTCTGTAATGGGAGTTTCTAATGATAAGCAATCTTTGGGTGATAATTTCAGAAAATTCAGCTTACTTAAAAAATCATGCATGATATTAAAATCGTGAGGAAAATCAGAGTGATACAGAGAAGTGTAAAATTCTTGAAAGGTTTTGTTTATCCCAACATGATCAACTGTCAAAATATCATCGTGTTTACGAATCTTAGTAATTTGACTTTTAACCGAATCGAATTTCAATTGATTAGTCAATAATTTACCCGATTTATCACTATGAATATAAAAATCACTTCTAGTTCTCATTAATTGATTTTCAATCGAGGATCTTAATAATAAGTTATGTTCCAATTGAAGTTCAATCTGTGTTTGTTGAGCTCCTTACTGGGAGAAATAGCATATTTTTTTATCGATTTCTTTAATTTTATCAACCAACAAAAGTATTTCATTCTTAACATGTCTTTTCAAACCAGCCAGATAGGAAATAATCTGACCGCGGATATAAGCTTTAAAAGTGTCCCAAACAGTTCCATTGGAAACTTCTTCCGTAGTGTTAGTTGAAAAGAAGAAATCAATCTGTTCCTTTATAAACTGGACAAAGTCCGAGTCTTGAAGCAAAATAGGGTTAAATTGCCATTGTCTATTAGTACAAGAAGTATCCATTAACTTGATAGAAAGTTTCATTGGAGCATGATCTGAAATGGCGATAATATCGTAATTACAATCAACTACAGATGGGATTAATCGAGAGTCAATAAAAAAATAGTCAATTCGGGAATACGAACGATGAACATGTGAAAAAAATGAGAATTCTTTATCATTTGGATGTAGAAATCTCCAAATTTCTAAAATCCCAGAATCAAACATAAAAGAGTTAATAAGAGTAGCCGACTTATTCGGTAAAGCCGGACTACCTTTGGATCTGTCCAACATGGAATTCAAACATAAGTTAAAGTCACCGCCCATTATCAACATATACTCGTTTAAGTTAGGAAAGGAAGTGAATAGGTGTTTAAAACATTCAGGATAATCCACATTTGGAGCGTAAACATTAACCATAGCAACCTTTTTATTAAAAAGTAACCCAGTGATTAACAAAAATCTGCCATTAGGATCTGAGATAATGTCTTGATAAATGAATGTAATTGAGGGATCTATAAAAATTGAAACGCCTTTAATTTTGGCTTGGGCGTTTGAGTTGTATTGTTGGGCTTTCCAAAACTTAAAGAAGCGTTGATTATCCTATTTCCTTACATGAGTTTCTTGTGCAAAAATAATATGAGCATTCTGTCTTTGGAATACTTTGAAAATCTTTTCTGTTTTATTGGATGGTTTAAACCATTTGTATTCCAAGAGACAAAATTAATAATGTGAGCCATAATTTAAGATTAACCCTTTGGTAAGTAAAGGGTTAACCATAATGTGAACTCATGAAATCAGAAGAGGAATACATGATCAGAGAGGAACCGGAAATCTCGACACTGGGGACATCTTTGTAGTTCTAAATCAGCCTAATAGAAAGAATTAAAAAAGAAAAAGACTACCCCACCCACCAACCCCAAGACCCCCGAACTAAGCCAGAGAAGGCTGAAGAAAGCACTAGCTAATACTAACTCTAACCCCATTTCTGCAGGAGGCAACTCCAAAGATATATGTTATATAGATGACCCCCCGGAGACTGATATATATAAAAAATAAACACTATAGTAAAATAATCTACATAGTATAATTACGAAAATATATAAATAAAAAAAAGTTAGTATCAATACGTATGATTAGTTAATTATAAATGAGTACATAAAATATCACTTCCAGAAAAGAAAAGGAATTATGGGAAGAAGAAACATAAGAACATGGCATCCCAAAAAGAACAAAGGAGATTATGCAAAAAGAAAGACAAATAGCCATTTTAATTATACAAAAACCAAAAGTAAAAAACATATAACTAAAAATGATCATTAGATCAAATCGTTAATAATAATAACGAAAAACAAAAAGTTAAAGAAAAAATTAACTGAAAGAAAATGACGTTGTTCACAAGAAATAAGTATTCTATATAGGTTGTAAAGTAATAACTATAGTAGTAAGCACAAAACAAAAATCTTGAGCTTATAAAAAACCTTCATCGTACGATGGTAGAAGGTTTATTTTTTTAAAAAAAAACACTAGAGAAAAAAGCTGGTGCTAAAAGCACCGAACATTAATTAAAGGACGGTGTCCATGTCAGATGGGTAGTTATCATCCAAAAAGCTTCGAGCGGCAGTTGTGGAATGGAAGACACAACGAGATCCATCAGAAAGAGAAATTCTGAGACGAGCAGGATACAAAAGTGCCGGTTTAAGATTTTTTTGATAACATTCCGACATTAAAGGTTTAAAAGTCAGTCGCTCCTTCATCACTTCGGAACTATAATCTTGAACTATCCTGAAGGAATGCTGACGATACTTGATCATCCCTTGTCGACAAGCAGCCTGGAGAAGCTGTTCATAAACATTGACATAATGGAAACGAAGAATAACTGGTCTCGGTTTGGATACAGTCGATGTCGACATTGTCCAGGTATACGATGGGCACGGTCAAGTAATGGAGGGCCGTTGGGAAAAACTGAACTGAACGTATCCTTTAAAAGTTGAGCAAAGAATATTGCAGAGTCTCCAACCTCAACGTCCTTGGATAGACCAATTAAGCGTAAGTTTTGTCTTCTCGATCGATTTTCAAGATCGATGACTTTGGATTTAAGGTGTTGCAGTTGTTAAGTAGTCGAAGCTAAATTATTCTCTAAGTTCTCAACTTTTGAATCCGTCTTCTGAGATTCAATATCCAGTTCAGAGATTTTTACCTCCATGTTTTTGAACTTCAGAATCCAGGGATTTCAAAGATTCCGTGATTGATTTTAAATCTTCATTAAGGCTTTGGCGATGTTGTTCAAATTGAGCAGATAAACTTTCAGATAATTTTTGCCGTTGTTCCTCAAACTTTTCCTACAGACACTTCATCATAACCTCATAAGTTAGTTCCGTTTGTTTGGAATCACCTTTCTTTTTTCCTCTGTTCCCATCAGAGTCTTTCCCATCTTTGGCTTTGGATCTCGTACTCATTTCTTTAAACTCCAGAGTTGCAATTTACGAAAAAATCAGTAAAATTAGTAAATGAGTAAGATAGAATAATTCTTCTGGTGTGGATAAAATTAATTAGATCAAGGAGATCATAGGTTAAAAAAGATAACGGGAATGGAGCGAAGCCAGAGACGACCTCACTCCATGAGCGCTCCCTGCAGAATCTTCGAACCACTTCAAGCTTATCTGGGTTGCAGTCCATTTACTGCTTCTCAGCCCAGTTCTGCATCCTATCGATGTCCCGCTGTAACTTCTGACAACCCTCCAGACTATCCACAACACCCCCAACCTTTGTGTCATCAGCAAACTTACTAACTCACTTTTCTACTTCTTCATCGAGGTCATTTATAAAAATCACAAAGAGGAGGGATCCCAGCACAGATTCTTGCAGATCATCACTGGTCACCGACCTCCATGCAGAATATGAACTATCTCCAAGCACCCTTTGCCTTCTGTGGGCAAGTCATTTCTGGATCCACAAAACAAGGTCTCCTTGGATCCCATGCCTCCTTACTTTCTGAGGGAACAGTGATAGATTGAACTGACGTGAGATGAAACTGAACATTCCTGGACTGTTTCGATTACTGTGGTTTCATGTTTACATTCTGTGTCTTTTGCTCAATTTTTTCTTTGCCTTTAACATTGTTTGTTATGCTTTTTGCATGTTAGAGGTTTAATATTTTTTTGAATGGGTACATGTTTCTCTGTTTCATGGCTGTCTATGGGAGGATGAATCTCAGAGTGAGGAATAAAAATCTTTACGTTATGTCTCTGTCTAAATGTACAATGTACAATTATAGTAATTTATAACAAATAGTATGTACAACAGGACAGTCAATACAACATAGAAATACAGTTGTGTCAGCATGAGTTAATCAGTCTGATGGCCTGGTGGAAGAAGCTGTCCCCCAGCCTGTTGGTCCTGGCTTTTATGCTGTGGTTCCATTTCCCTGACGGTAGCAACTGAATCAGTTTGTGTTGGAGTGACTCAGGTCTCTAATGATCCTTTGGGCTCTTTTTACACATCATATCTTTGTAAATGTCCTGAATAGTGGGAAGTTCACATCTACAGACGCGCTGGGCTGTCCACACCACTGTCTGTTGAGTCCAGCGATTGAGGGAGTTGCAGTTCCCATACCAGGCAGTGATGCAGCCAGTCAGGATGCTCTCAATTGTGCCCCTGTAGTAAGTTCTTAGGATTTGGGGGTCCACACCAAACTTCTTCAACCACCTGAGGTGAACGAGGCGTTGTTTTGCCTTTTTCACCACACGGTCGGTATGTACAAACCAAGTGAGATCCTTGGTAATGTTTACGCTGAGGAATTTAAAGCTGTTCACCCTCTCAACCCCAGATCCATTGATGTCAACAGGGGCTAGCCCGTCTCTATTCCTCCTGTAGAAGTTGTTCTGTCAGATGTTCTATGGTAAGATAGAACTTCTATGAATAAGACAGTTTATGACTATGATCTGAAGTTAATGAAAATAAATTACAATGGATTAAAAAGCTGTTAATGTAAGACTATTCATTGGAATACTACACAGATGCAACAGATGTTTTCCTGTGGAAGTCCAACAAAGAGCTTTTAAAAAACAGTCTCTGTAAAAGAGAGATACCATCTAGTGGAGTGGTAATCATGGGAGAGTCATCGTCGGAGTAGTCTGGAGTCAGAGTAGTAAGGCTTTGGCTCAACAGTGCTTCAGTGAGAAAGGTGTCAGCTAGGTATTTCCTCTGTAACTCCAGAGAGAATAGTGGCTATGTCTACAGAGCCAGTGTTCTGTTCTGGGTGTCAGATGCAGGATTTCCAGGAGGTTCTCAGCCTCCCCGATGGCCACGTCTGAACCAGGTGCTTCGAGATGAAGCTTCATGGAGGCCTTGTTAGAGAACTGGAGCTGCAAGTCGATGAACTTCAGCTTGTTAAAGAATGTGAAGCAGTGATGGACAGGGCCTACAGGGAGGTAGTCACTGCAAGGCTACAGGAGGAAAATAAATGGATAAAGTGACAACTGGAAAGTGATGGTGGTGAGGTGATCATGCACAAAGAAATGGCAGATGAACTTAATGGATACTTTGCATCTGTCTTCAATGTGGAAGACACTAGCAGTGTGCCAGACGTCCATGAATGTCATGGAGCAGGAGTAAGCCCCATTGCTATTACAAAGGAAAATCTGCTGGGCAAACTCAAAGATCTTAAGGCGGATAGGTCACCTGAAACAGACGGACTACATCCCAGAGTCCTGAGAGAGTTTGCTGAAGGGATAACAGATTTCATTGGTCATGATTTTTCAAGAATCACTTGACTCTGGCATGATCCTGGAGGACTGGTAGATTGCAAATGCCTCTCCACTCTTTCAGAAGGGAGGATGGCAAAAGAAAGGAAATTATAGGCTAGTAAGTAGTTGGGAAACTGTTGGAGTTGATTGTTAAGGTTTTGAGGTACTTGGATACTAATCGCAATGCCCTGGTTCACATCTTTACTGTTATGCTGTATGTATTTCATTTTGCAGCTCTGTCAGAGCAGTCTGTTCTGTTTTCAGCCTGTTTGGGTTATTGTTGAAGATAAGGGATGATGAGGATTGTGTGACATCCAATCAGGATGGTGGAACTGGGGGGTGGTTATTTACTGAGGGACACCAAGGTTGGTCTTGGATCTTTTGTTCGGTGGGAGATAAAGAGGGAAGACGCTGGGGAGAACTGGTCATAGCATAGCGTCAGATCCTTCTAAGAAAGAGGCAGTAAGTACACAGCCAAGAGCAGAACTGTGAGTGCTCTGTGCTCATTCCTTGGATTCTGTGGGTAATAATGGAGATTTGTGAAGAACCCCTCCAGACTGAGTCATCCTTTGAATCACCTCCTCTGTTAGTATCTCCGTTTAGCAAAGAAAGGAAGGAAGCCAAATGGAAAAGAAACCGAGGCTTATCTCAAACTTTCAGTGCCTTTTGGGGCAAGATATAGTGGAATGTCTGAAGAAGCATTACAGTACCATCCTTTGACATTGTGCTCAGTGGAAAGGATGAAAGAACAATTAAGAAAAAAGTTACCAAACTGAGGGAGGAAACTGGATTAAAGTGGAACAGGTGTTGCCTTCTTGGTTCTGATGACCATTCAAGTCACTGCTAATAGAACCATTGGCCTGTCCCCACATGAAATGATAAAGGAATGGCCCCTGTGTCTGTCATCTGATGCATCATGAGGAATTAAACAAGTGGAGGTGCACAACCTGGATGAGGGCATGTTGAATTATAGACTTGACAAAGAGCCTCACTAAATATCGTCAACAGGGAAAAGAAGCCCAGCAACCAGTCGTGGAGCTTAAATGTTACAAGATGGAAATGCAGAGACTGTATGGTGGTGTTGACATTTAACAGAAAGAATTTGAAGTACTATTCCAGATATTGCTTGTCGTCAATGCAGTCAGCTGGGTATGAGAAAAGCCATTGTGAATTCCTGCCTCTCATTGTAAGAAGGTGCCAAACGACATATAAAAATTAAATAAAACAACTGACAGTCCTAAAGATTGTGGTTAGATTAGGTCTAGTCTTTCGTCTGAGAGATGTGACTGCCAGGAAAACTGAAGCTGCTGGCTTTGTATGTCCTGGTACATGTAGAAATCAGTGTGTCCCTTTTACCCATGCTGTTCAATGAAACAGAGAGGAGCTGTTTCTTTAATTGGTCCAACATTGAAAGTGTTTAGTTTCTGGTATAATGATAATGGGATTCAGAAACATAGACCCCCTTCCTCTCCTTCAGTACAACCGGGATGTCATTCATGGGAACTGATTAACATGCCATCAGCTTGGAAAAGTTAGCAGAGGAAACTGAATATACTCTTGATCAAACCCAATATGTGATACCTAATTTGTCAGCAGAATTGGTGGGAGTCCATACAGTGGCATTGCAAATCTCAAAGGATTTGGACTTTGTTTAAACTGAGAAAGGAGACACATGTGCCCTGATTGGACAAGAATGTTGCACTTACACACGAGATGAATCAGAACAGTATAACTCACATGACAGATCATATCTGAGAGGCCACGAGGAAGATTAAGGAAGTAGGGGACCAATTCCACAACTACAATCCCACAGGAAGCTTGCGTCCATTGGGGATGATGAGGGGCTGCTGTCCTGGAATGTGGAGTGAGTTTTAGTATTTTAATATTGGCGGTCATCCTCTTGTGGTTTCTGTGCAAGTTGTTTGGACCCGTATGAAGAAAATGGGTTTCTGTTGGTGCAGAATAAGAAAAGCGGATTTTTGCTTTAGAGAAGCTCTGAGACTGTATTGTTATGTGAATGTCTGAAATAATTTTGATTACTATATTCTAAAGCAGAAACTTATGAATGTATGATGTTGTCATGTAATGACAAAAAGGAGGGAATGTGGAAATTTATACAAACTTTGAGATTTTTCATGTATTTAGACCATAAGGCCGTAAGATATAGCAGCAGAAATAGGCCGTTTAGCCCATCGAGTCTGCTCTGCCATTTCATCGTGGCTGATCCAATTTTTTTCTTAGTCCCAATCTCCTGCCTTCCTCCTGTATTGTTTCATCCCCTGACCAGTCAAGAATCTATCAACCTCTGCCTTAAATATACATAAAGACTAGGCCCCCACAGCTGCCATGGGCAAAGAATTGGACAGATTTCTGGGCCTCTTGCGATGATCTTTGTTTCATCAATAGGGATGGGAGAAGAACTGGAGGATTGGAGGTTTGCAAATGTTGTTCCCTTGTTCAAGAAAGGGTTAGAGATAACCCAGGAAATTATAGACCAATGAGTCTGGCTTCGGTGGTGGGCAAGTTGTTGGAGAAGATCCTGAAAGGCAGGATTTACGAACATTTGGAAAGACATAGTCTGATTAGAGATAGTTAGCAAGGTTTTGTTAAGGGCAGTTCATGTCTTACCAGCCTGACTGAATACTTTGAAGATGTAACAAAACACATTGATGAAGGTAGAGCAGTGGATGTAGTGTATATGGATTTCAGTAAGGCATTTGATAAGTTTCCCCATGCAAGGCTCCTTCAGAATGTAAGGAGGCATGGGATCAAAGGAGACCTTGCTTTGTGATTCAGAATTCACTTGCCCACAGAAGGCAAAGGGTGGCTGTAGATGGTTCATATTCTGCATGGAGGTCGGTGACCAGTGGTGTTCTGCAGAGATCTGTTGTTTTTGGACTCCTTCTCTTTGTGATTTTTATAAATGACCTGGATGAAAAAGTAGAAGAGTGGGTTAGAAAGTTTGCTGATGACACAAAGGTTGGGGGCATTGTGGATAGTCTGGAGGGTTGTCAGAGGTTACATCAGGTCATCGATAGGTTGCAATACTGGGCTGAGAGGTGGCAGATGGACTTGAACCCAGATAAGTGTGAAGTGGTTCATTTTGGTAGGTCAAATTTGAAGACAGAATATAATATTAATGGTAAGACTCTTGGCAGTGTGGAGGATCTGAAAGATCTTGGGGTTCGTGTCCATAGGACACTCAAAGCTGCTGCGCAGGTTGACAGTGTTGTTAAGAAGGCATCTGGTGTGTTGGAATTAATCAACTGTGGGATTGAAATCAATAGCCATGAGGTAATGTTAAAGCTATAGATCTTGGTCAGACCCCACTTGGCGTACTGTGTTCAGTTCTGGTCACCTCTGTCACCGTGGTTCGGACATGGCCCAAGTGCAGAGTGAGAGACAATGAAGCAGGTCGATAGATCACAGACTTTAATGCAAACAGTATTAAAGGGAAAGAAAACAATAAACACTACGCCAAACAGGGCCATTGACTACTACACTCAAATGGAAAACGAAGCCTACACTGCAGCTGAAAAGAACAACTAAGAATTAAACGAATACCACTAGTCTTCAGATTCAGTCGACTCAACAGTCCAATTTCTCAGGCAAGGCACAATGCAGGCAGTGAAGTGTTGCTGTGTCTTTTCCAAGTCTCGACAAGCACCATCACGACAAGTATGGAGTTAAATACTATCATAATTAAATAATAATTAGCTGTCGCGTGCAAATTCACAAGTGCAATTGTCGTATCTACTGCGCTGCCGAATCCGTGGTTGTGACAGCCTCATGACAGGATGAATGTGGATACTATGGAGAGAGCAAGAGAGCGGGAGAGTGAGATTGCCTGGATTGGAGGGCGAACCTTATGAGAATAGGTTCAGTACACTTGGCTTTTCCTCCTTTGAGTGATGGAGGTTGAGAGGTGACATGATAGAGGTGTATAAGATGATGAGGGGCATCGATTATGTAGATAGCCAGAAGCTTTTTCCAAGGGCTGAAATGGCTAACACGAGGGGGTATAGTTTTAAGGTGCTTGTAGGTATGTACTGAGGGGATGTCAGGGTAAGTTTTTCACAGGTGCATGGAAAGCACTGCTGGCAGTGGTGGAAGTGGATACAATAGGGTCTTTTAAGAGCCTCTCAGATAGGTAAATGGAGCTTAGGAAAATAGAGGACTATGTGCTAAGGAAATTCTAGGCCGTTTCTACAGTAGGTTGCATGATCAGCTGATCCAAAGGTCCTGTAATGTACTGTAGATTTCTATGTTCTATGCTTAGATTCACTGCTGGCTAAAAAATTCCTCCTCATATCCATTCCAAATGGATGCCCTTCTATTCTAAGAGCTGTGTCCTTTGGTCTTAGGCTTCACGAGAAGAAACATCCTCTTCACTTCCACTCTGTCAAGGCCTTATACAATTTGATATGTTTGAATGAGGTCATCCCTTATTCGTCTGAATTCTAATGAATTCAGGCCCACAGCTATCTAACACTCATCATATGACAAGTCGTTCAATCCTGTAATCATTTCCAGTTTCAGCATATTCTTTGTAAGATAAAGCACCCAATGTCACAATGGGGTGCTTGGAACGGACCCAAATGCAAGACACAGACACTGAAGTACAAGGAACAGGAATTGACTAGCGAAGGGACGTGACAGGATATAGGCAAGGAGCAGGGACAAGAACGCAGAGTTCGGCTAAGGAAAGCGGGACCAGGACTGGGAACCATGGACTAGGAAACAAGGCTTAGAGTCCGAGCCCAAGACTGGACAAGGACCCAGAACCTGGGTCTTGTCTTGGGCTTGGACCCCGGAACCAGGAAAGGACATGACATGGCTTCAGGACAGGTTGTGGCTGGGGACTAGAGGCCTGAGCTTGGAGACAGGCTGGGGTCTTAGCTCTTGAGGCTTGAAGCTTGGGTTCCCGAGTCTAGAGCTTGGCTGCGGGGTCGTCGAGGCTTGGGTTCCCGAGTCTGGAGCTTGGCTGCGGGGTCGTCGAGGCTCGCGTTCCCGAATCTGGAGCTTGGCTGCGGGGGGTCGTCGAGGCTTGGGTTCCCGGAGCTTGGCTGCGGGGTCGTCGAGGCTTGGGTTCCCGAGTCTGGAGCTTGGCTGCGGGGGGTCGTCGAGGCTTGGGTTCCCGGAGCTTGGCTGCAGAATCTTCATCTTGTAATGCGGAGGCTGATAACTCAGAGGCTGGAGCTGAGAGACCGACTGGGAACTGAACATTAACATAGAGCCGGAACTTGTCCTTCGAAAAGCCGGGACTCATCATTAACATGACACTAACATGAGACAGGACAGAACATAGTCAGAGAGCTGGGACTCTTCCTAAGACAATCCGGGACTGAACTTCTCCACACCAAAATGGGACAGGTCCACCAGATTTACCCAAAAGAGGCAAAGACAAGACATGTTCTCCTACAGGGCAACGGCAAGACGGCCTGACTTAACCCATGGACGCAAGGATAAGACAAGACATGACCCCCGCTGCAGGGCAACAGCAAGACAGCCTGACTTACCCCACAGAGGCAAGGACAAGACAAGACATGACCCCCCACAGGGCAACAGAAAAATGACCTGACTTACCCCACAGAGGCAAGGACAAGCAGAGACAAACACCAAAGAACAGCAGACAGTTCCATCTCTGCTCTGGGGTAGCTCCAAGTCTCAGTTCAGCCAACAACCTCAGCTGGCTACAGAAACAGCCAGATCCCTACCTAGCTCAGAGTGGCTGGCAGCCACTCAGCTGGCCCGAGCACAGCCAAATCCATACAGCAAAGAGGACTCCTACAAGTGGCAACAAGGCCCCATGAAGCAGTGGTCCTCCAACCAGGCCTAGAGATCTCAAATGATTTCACCAGCAGGTTGCTGCAAGGGGGACTGACAAGACAAACCAACAGCCCATACTGTCTGTCTGTCTGTATCTCGTTTTACGGCGGTTGGCATCCAGCTTAATGGTGCATTACAGCCACCCTCTGCTCCGGAATGTGCACTAGACATACATTCTAAATCCCTTCACCCAATCTCACACACACACACACACACACACTCACACACACACACACACAAACCTACACTTCACCCTCCCATCTTTGACCATCCTAGTATCCTATTCCTGTTTATTCGTCATATTCTATAAAAAACCCCTGTACCCCTCAAAAACGCTAAAAATACCCGGACTTGTGCTCTCTCACCCATGCCCAGCAACCCTTTTAATGTGAATTCCTGCATCCCCAACTCCTTTAATTTATTTCTCATCATCTCTCTCTGTATCCCATACTTCCTGCAACACAAAACTACATGTTCTACTGACTCCTCTTCCTGACATTTCTCACACAATCCTGTCTGGTGTTTCCCTAACATTTTCAATGTTTTGTTTAATGCACAATGCCCCAGCCTTAACCTAGTCCACACAATTTCCTCTCTTCTGTTTCCATTACCTACCCTAGTAACTGCAACACTCTTTTGTATTTGATATAGATGCCTCCCTTTCCCCTCCCTGTCCCATCTTTCTTGCCACATTCGGTTGACTTTTTCCCAGATTACACACTTAACCTCTGCTTTACTGATACTAATATGCATTTCCACATTTTCTTTCTTTAACGCCCTCTTTGCCAACTCATCCACCCTCTCATTCCCCTTCACCCCTACATGTGCTGGAACCCATAGAAATGTTACCTGACCTCCCTGATTTGCAATTCTTGTAACTAACTGAAGGACTTCATAAAGTACATCTTGCCGACTGTTTGTGTGAAAAGACCTTAAACTTGCTAGAACTGAGGATGAATCTGAACATATCAATGCTTTGGCTTGTCTGGCTTTCTGCACCCATTGCAACGCAACCAACACTGCCAGCATCTCCACTGTAAACACCCCTAACTTATTAGATGTTCTTCTGCTGATTCCAATTTCTTTTGCTGGTATTACCACCCCAAACCCTGTCACTCCTGTTTCAGGTTCCTTCGCACCATCTGTATAAATGTGAGTATAATCACTATACTTTTCCATCACATGACAGTTAAATGCATTTACCAAATCTGTTTTATATCTTTCTTTCCTTTTTGCCTCTAACAAATGCCAGTCTATGTCAGGCCATATAAGCTTCCATGGAGCTACAACCGGATAAACTACTGAAGGACTTATCCTCAGATCAAACACTCCACATTCTTTCGCGATATCATTCCCTACCCGACTAAAGGTATCCCTCTGAAACCTCCCATTTTCCCAGCACTCCTGCAACACTCCTTTAGTAGGGTGAGAATCATTGTGCCCTTGCAAGTTAGCCCAGTAGTTTGCCAATAGTTGCATCCTTCTTAGTTCCAAAGGCATTATTCCCATTTCTACCTGTAGAGCTGACACTGGTGACGTTTTAAAAGCCCCACTGCACACTCTCAAGGCCTGAGCCTAAATCACACCCAGTTTCCTTATAAGAGACCTAGCTGCTGATCCATATACTATATTTCCATAACCCAATACAGATCTCACTAAAGCCACATACATTCTCTTCAAAGCTGAACAACTTGCTCCCCATTCCCTACCAGTCAAACATCTCATCACATTTACTACTTTTTTACATTTCTCCTCAACTTTCCTGATATGGTCTGCCCATGTTAATCGTGAATCAAATATAACTCCCAGAAATTTAAATGATGCAACCCTTTCTAGTTCAACCCCATACATCCTTAACTTCTTCCCTACCTCAACCCTTTTCCTGGTAAAAAAAATACAGTTTGAGTTTTATCTACTGAAAATCTACATCCCCAATCATAACCCCACTCCACCAGTTCATCAATTGCTTCTTGTAGTTTCCTGATTATATGGTCCATGTTCCTGCCTCTTTTCCACAAGGCCCCATCATCCGCAAACAGTGACCTACCTCTATCCACTGGTACCTTTGTGAAGACATCATTGATCATAATGATGAAAAGTAACGGGCTAATCACACTACCTTGAGGTGTGCCATTTTCCACTAAGTACTGTTTTGATAATTCTGATCCAATCCGAACTTGAATTTTTCTACCAAACAAAAAATCTTTAATCCAATTAAAAACTCTCCCACCAACCCCCATCTTGTGCAGTTTAATTAATAATCCTTCCTTCCACATCATATCATAGGCTTTTTCAATGTCAAAGAACACTGCCACTACTGACTCTCTATTTGCCTGGGTCTTCCTTATTTCAGTCTCTAACATAATCACTGAGTCCATGGAATTCCTTCTCTTTCTAAAACCACTCTGATAACTTGCCAGCATTCCCCTTTTCTCAAGCTCATATGATAACCTTTCTGTTATCATCCTTTCTATTATCTTACATATACTTGATGTTAATGCAATTGGTCTGTAGCTAGTGAGATTTGACAGATCCTTGCCAGGCTTCCTTATTGGAATTACTACTGCTTCTTTCTGTGCACTTGGTAATCTTCCCTCCTCCCACACTCTGTTATAAAAATGCAGCAACTTCAAGAGCGCTCCTTCTCCTAGATTTTTTAGCATCACAGAGCATATCAGATCTTTCCCTGGGGAGGTTGGTCTCAATCTCTTTATTGCTCTCACCATTTCTGCTAATGTAAATGGATCATCAATTATATCATCAGTTTCTTCCCTCCTGCTTAACACACCTGGGTGTTGGCTCATTATTCTTTCCCTTCTTCTTCTCCCTTCTTCAGACAAATTTTCTGAACTGTGTATCAGTACAAATGACTTGGCCATGACCTCAGCCTTATCCCTACTGGAGACTGCAGTTTCCTCCTCAGATATCATTACTGGATATTCCCATTCCCTTCTATCTCCTCCCATCCTCTTAATCATTCCCCATATCTCTCCCACAGGTGCTGTTCTTCCTACCTTGTCGCAAAAACTCCTCCAACTTGCCCTTTCAGCTTGACGTATAGTTCTTCTCACCACTGCCTGTGCTTTCTTATATTGAACCAAATGCTGCATATTATGGGTTCTTTTAACTAGCCTGAATGCTCTATTTCTGTTTTTTACAGCCTGACAACATTCCTCTGTCCACCATGGTACCAGTTTTCTATTCATCCTATTTTTACTCCTAGGTATAGATCCTTCTGCTGCCATTATAATTGCTGAAGTCAGCTGACTGTTTAATTCATCTACATTTCCAGAAATATCAATCTTTGTCAGCCCTTCTCACTCAATTTCTGGAATTTACCCCAATCAGCTTTTTCAAACACCCACTTTGGGGTTCCGCCACCTGGTCTTACTTCAACTCTTTCACCCACTGAACACAAAACTGGGTAGTGATCACTGCCTACTGTTGAAGCAGTCCAAACTCCCCAGTTACTAATGCCAGCCAAGGTATTAGACACTAACGTAATATCTAACACTGACTCAGTTCCTGTTGTTATATCTATCCTTGTGCCGCTACCATCATTCATACACACCAAATCCCTTTCTTCCATCAAATCTTCAATTACCTTTCCATTTGGATCTGTAATCCGATCCCCCCATATTGTGCTATGAGCATTGAAATCTGCACACCACACTACTTTATGTCTGTTTTGTCCTTGTATCTTTAATAGGCTGTCCAAATCCAACCTTTTACATGGATTGTAGTAGTTAATTATAACCACTCCCTCCCCTCTCTCCCACACTTCCACCACTATGTATTCCTGATCATCTCCTTTTTGCAGTACCCTATATGGTATACCTTGCTTGATTAACATACCACAACCCCCTCCTCCCCCTAGATTTCTATCTTTCCTTATCATTGTATACCCATATACCACAAAGTCTAAAGTTGGTTTCAACCAAGTTTCCTGAATACACACTACATCCAGTTTTACAACCATTTCTTTAATAAAGTGCTTGAATTCCTGGCTATTGGCCAGTAAGCTCCTTGCATTCCATTGTAAAAGAATCACCATAATTAGTATTAACCAACACATGACACTTCCTGGCTTGACTGATTACTGAGGTTCTCCCTCACTTCCTCCCATGTCAGTCCTACTAACCCTAAATGGTTTACTGCTGCTTTTACCACCAGCTGAATTTTGTCACTTTTTGACTTTACCTCAGCCGTACTATTAATCACTCCTGCAATGAATGTTACTGGAACCTTTTTGTCTACATAAATCCTGTCATTTGTTCTTTGTTGCATCTCTCGTATCCCTATTGCTCCCTGTTCATCAGGAGCATTATTCTGTTCTCTTGACATTCTTACAGCTTCTGCATAAGTGATCTTTCTTTTCACTCTTATTTCTTGAATTTTAGTCTCCCGTCTGACAACCTCACACCCACTATATGCAACATTATGAGCTCCTCCACAATTGCATCATTTTGGTTGAACTCCTGTTCCGTACTTTCCATATTCATGATCACTCCCACATCTAGCGCATCTCCTCTGCCTTTTACAGTTTTTAGCCACGTGTCCAAACCTTTGACAATTATAGCACCTCAGTGGTTTTGGCACATACACCCTCATTGAGTAACTCATGAAACCTAGGAACACCTTCCTTGGCACTCTTTCTTCTTCAAATTCAATCAATACTGATTCACTTTCCTTTTTCACTCCCTCCTTTGTTGTTTTCAGTCTTTGAACATTCATTACTTTCCCTCCTTTGATATTCCTCTTTATCTCCTCCATATTTATACTCATTGGTATCCCCGTGATCACTCCTTTACAACCACTGTTTTGTGCTCCCACCCTCCCAGTGTATTCCACCTTGCATTTTCCTATCTCTTTTAGCTTGAGTGCTTTCTCAAGTTGTTCCTCATTCGCACATCTTACCAATAAGTTGCCATCATTAAGGACTTTTGCAAATACTATTTCCCCTATGTTATTTGTCAGAGTTGTTGTTAGCACAAACGGGTTAATTTTCTTCATATGTCCCTGAGCCTTCTCATTAAACCTAATTATGACAACACCTCCTCTCTGAGCTTGTTCATCTTCCTCACTTTCAGAGCTTTCTCCACTATCATTTCTTATTCTTTTATTCCCTTTGTCTTGGTTTTTATTCATCCAACCCCTCACTACCTCCTCATTCCCTTTATTTCTCCCTTCACAATAATCCACCTCTCCCCAGCTGCCTACCTCTGGTCCCAAGTCTCTATCCCTCTCCTTCTCCACTTTCTTTCCCTCAACCCCGCCTCTTATCTTGTCCGCCATTACCGGACCCACACGACCCCCTCCCAGCAATTTCCATTCCTTCCCCACTCTCTTTCCCTCAACAGATTCCAAAACACACTCACGCATCAAGCAAAACACAGCCAGCCCCCTCCTCTCTACCGACAACTGTTGTCCCTCACCCTGTCTCCCAGGAGATTTGTCCCGGTGTTTGACCAACAGCCCACACTGTCTGTCTGTATTTTGTTTTACGGCGGTTGGCATCCAGCTTAATGGTGCATTACCGCCACCCTCTGCTCCAGAATGTGCACTAGACATACATTCTAAATCCCTTCACCCAATCGCGCGCACACACACACTCATTTTATTTATATATATATATATATATATATATATATATATATATACACACACAAACCTACACTTCACCCTCCCATCTTTGACCATCCTAGTATCCTATTCCTGTTTATTCGTCATATTCTATAAAAAACCCCTGTACCCCTTAAAAACGCTAAAAATACCCGGACTTGTGCTCTCTCACCCATGCCCAGCAACCCTTTTAATGTGAATTCCTGCATCCCCAACTCCCTTAATTTATTTCTCATCATCTCTCTCTCTGTATCCCATACTTCCTGCAACACAAAACTACATGTTCTACTGACTCCTCTTCCTGACATTCCTCACACAATCCTGTCTGGTGTTTCCCTATCATTTTCAATGTTTTGTTTAATGCACAATGCCCCAGCCTTAACCTAGTCAACAGCCCACACTCAATCCCAAAGCTAATTATATTGCAAGCCCAAAGATGGGAATCAGGTGCCAATGATTAACTCAAACAAGGGACAGCTGGAAGACCCAGAGTCCTGAGTCCACAGACCGGACCGTGAACCGGAATGTGGACTTTACGGACCGGACCATGACACCCAAACCTGCTCACAATACTCCACGTGAGGCCTCACCAGGGCCTTATAAAGTCTCAGCATTACATCCTTGCTTTTATATTCTATTTCTCTTGAAATGAATGCTAACATTGCATTTGCCTTCCTCACCACAGATTCAACCTGCAAGTTAACCTTTCATACTCCCAAGTCCGACTACACTTTAGTTTTCTTTTGTCATTTCTTTCCATTTTGGATTATAGTCAACCCTTTCATTTCTTCGATAAAAGTGCATGACCATACATTTCCCAACACTATATGTATTCCATTTGCCATTTCTTTGCTGTCAATCGCATCATCCAATGGTAGCCAGCCAAAAGACTCACTTTATTACACTCTTTGCTTCATTCTCGAATCTTTCCTGTAATAATACCATGTTAAGCAGCCTCATCTGTGGTTCCTTGTCAAAAGCCTTCTGAAAGTCCAAGTACACATGAATCGATTCTCATTTGTCTATCCTGCTTGTTATTTCTTCAAAGAATTCCAACAGATTTGACTATGGCCTATTTTATCATGCGCCTCCAAATATCCTGTGACCTCATCTTTAATAACTGACTCTAACATCTTCCAACCATCGATGTCAGACTAATTGGTCTATAGTTTCCTTTCTGCAGCCTCTCTCCCTTCTTGAATAGTGGAGTGACATTTTCAATTTTCCAGTCTTCTGAAACCATTGCAGAATCTGGTGATTCTCGAAAGATTTTTATTAATGCTTCCACAATCTCTTTAGCCATCTTTTCTGAGTTTTACACCATCTGGTCCATGTGACTTATCTATGTTTTGACCTTCCAGTTTTGAAAGAGCTTCCCTGTCACACTGGCAGGGCATGGGAGCAAGGGTGGACCCAAATGGCAGACACATCTTGTGAGGTTACTTAGATTTAGTTTATTGTTCGATACCAGGAGAGCTAGGCAGGAGCAGGACAAGGAATCAGGACAACTACTAGGCTGGGACCAAGGGTCTGGGCTTGGACTCGGAATCGGCTCCCAGAACTAGAGGAGACATGAAGAGGCTAGGGTATGGACTCCGAGCCCGAGACTGGGCAAGGACCCAGTACCTGGGTCTTGCCTCAGGCTCGGATCCCAGAACCAGGCATGGACATGACATGGGCTAGGGAGAGGAGGAACATGGAAAACAGAGCCTTGGTCTCGGGAGAGCAGGTACATGGAATCATGGACACATACACAGAACACAGAATTGGGACCCCTCCTTGGGTGCAGGACATAGGGTCGGGACCCACATACAGAACAGAGAGCCGGGACCCCTTCTTGGGTACAGGACATAGGGCCGGGACTCATGAACCCCCCCCCCCACGGGGCAATGTCAAGACGGCCAGACTTACCCCACAGAGGCAAGGACAGGACAAGACCAACACGAAAGTACACCAGACAGTACCTATCTAGCTCCGGCGATGGAACTAGACCAAAGAGCAGGCGGGGGCTGCAGACGAGGGCTAGAGGTGAGAGGGGCAGAGAAGGGATTCAGACAAGGGGGTAGGACAGGAATCACAGACCACCAGGGCCAGGACTTGAATTGGTACTTTTATGCCGCCAGGACCAGGACTTGAATTGGTACTTGAATGCCACCAGGGCCAGGACTTGAATTGGTACTTTTATGCCGCCAGGACCAGGACTTGAATTGGTACTTGAATGCCACCAGGGCCAGGGCTTGACTTGGTACTTTTATGCCGCCAGGACCAGGACTTGACTTGGTACTTGAATGCCGCCAGGGCCAGGGCTTGACTTGGTACTTTTATGCCGCCAGGGAAAGGACTTGACTTGGTACTTGAATGCCGTCGGAGCCAGGACTTGACTTGGAGCCTCCGGGTAGTGGCGAGCTCTCGACTCTGCCCGGGGACAGTAGATAGCGGTTCTTGATTCCCTCCGGTGGGTTAACTGACGGATCCACCTCGGTGAGGAAACTTTGCAGGCTCGCTTTGGCAAGGTAACTTGACAAGGTTGCTCCGGTGAGGAAAGGCGAATTACCGGCACTAGCTTCAGGCGGAGAGTAGGCGTGCTCCGGCCAGATGACATTGGCACGCCGTACCTTGGTGACTTTGCAGACGCTCCTGCACCGAACGACTGAAAGCCAGAGACTATAAACTACCAGTTCAGCTGAGCGTTAATTGCCTCTAATCACCAAAGTTGAGGGACACGGGGAAAAATAGTCCAGATCGTAAGGTAAACAAGGTAAATTTAAAGGGACCTCGATCCGGACCATGACATTCCCCTCTAGTTGTCATAACTTCACTCACTTTATGCCCCCCACCCAGCACCGGGAGCTTCCACCATACTAATAGTATCTTCCACAGTGAAGACTGATGCAAAATAATTATTCAGTTCGCCCGCAATTTCCTTGTCCCCCATCACTAGCTCTCCATAATTTTCCAGTGGTCCAATATCCACTCATGCCTCTCTTTTACACTTCACGTATCTGAAGAAACTTCTGGTACCTTCTTTAATATTATTGGCTTGCTTCATTTTGTATCCCATATTTTCTTACTGTTGGTTTTAATGGCTTCCCAATTCTCTCACTTCTCACTAGTTTTAGCTCTATTATATGCACTTTCTCTGGCTTTTATGTTTTGTCATCTTCCCTTTAGAATATTTCTCCCACATTGGGACATATATATCATGTACCTACCAAATTGCTTCCAGAAATTCCAACCATTGCTGCTCTGCTATCATCCCTGCAGTGTTCTTTTCCAAACAATTCTGCTCAACTCCTCTCTCATACCTCCTTAATTCCGTTTACTCCACTGTAATACTGGCATATCTGACCTTAACTTCTCCTTCTCAAATTTTAGGGTGAATTGATCATACTGTGATCAGTTTCCCCTGTGGGTTCTTTTACTTTAAGCTCTCTAATCAATGAATTTAGATTGAACTGGATATGTAGAGACAAAAGGAGAAGAATGTGTCCACAGCTGTCAGAACCACTTCCTGCAGTGAACCATTTCTCCTGCCTTCTCCCATAAACTTTGACACCTTGACTAATCAAGAACCTATTAAGCTCCATTTTAAATATACTGAATGACTTGGTCTCCACAGCCATGAGGCAATGATAGCTGGTACATCTTTGGACTGTGGGAGGAAACTGGAGAA